>NW_006773724.1:276513-291973 GCF_000442215.2 Lipotes vexillifer
ATAAAGTAGTGTGTCTTTAAAAAATCTCTCTGGGCCTCAGTTTCTCATCAGTAAAATGAGCTTAAGTAGCAGTATCTCCCGCATACGTTGGTTGTAGGATTAAAAGAGATAATAGATATAAAATACTAAAACCCCAGTACCTGGCATAGAGTAGACCCTGAAGCAATACCAGTTGTGATGATGAAAATGGTGAAGATGGTGGTTATGCAGGGAAAGCCTGACTTTTCACTTTTCAGAGTGCCCTTTGAGCTCTCTTTCAAAAGGCAAGTAGTAATTCTTTAGGGCAGTATATTAGATACCAGTGCCGTGTAACCAGTTGTCACAAATTCAGCAGCTTAAAACAACACACATTTATTATCTCCTAGCTCCTGTGGGTCAGGAGTGTGGGCATGGCTTAGATGGGTCTTCTGCTTCAGGGTCTCTTCCAGGTCATGGTGAAGATGCCAGTTAGGGCTGTGGTGTCATCAGAAGACACAACTGGGGAAGGATCCACTTCCAAGCTCACATGGTTGCAGGCAGGATTCAGTCCCTTGCAGCCTGTTGGATTCAGGGCCTCAGTTCCTTCCATCTGTTGGTTGGAGGCCTCCCTCAGTTCCTTGCCAGCGGGCATCTCCATTGGGCAGCTCACAGTGTGGCAACTTGCTCCATCAAAGCCATCAAGGGAGAGAGTGATGGCCAAATAAAAGTTGTAATTTTGTGTGACATAATCACACAAGTGACATTTTTACTGTATTCTGTTAATTAGTAGGAAGGTGCTAGGATAGCCCTACTCAGAGGGGAAGGGAGATTACACAAGGCTGTGACTATCAGTATTTGGGGATCACTGATGGTCATCTTAGAGTCTCTCCACCAAAGGTCCAGCCTCCCTGCTGCTCCCTGGGCAGGGGCTCTGGGCCCTCTCACTGCCCGAGGGGCGGGAGAGGAGCCCTGGCCTCTGGGAGAAGGGGTTACTGAGCCAGGGAGGGGAGGAAGTCCTCCCAGAGGCAGACCCTGGAACACTTGACAGAGGTGGAATGCAATCCTGGAATGAGTTCTGGAAGGACAAGAAAGACCTCCCAGGAATAGGAATTGTAGTAATACCAGCTGAGGCTTTCCTGACTCTTCAGTCTATGCAGGATAGTTACGTACATTATCAATAATACCGGGGATGACGTGGTGCCCCATTTTACAGAAGGAAACTGAGGCTCCGAGAGCTCAAGGGACCTGGCCCAGGTGACTCAGCTGGGAAATGATGGAGCTGAGACTGGGAGCCAGGTTTGGTTTCAAAGTCCCCCCCTCTTTCCATTGCCCGCAGCAAAAAGATCATAAGAGGGACCCAAAAAGGGGTTCTAAGTCAGGTCACATTCACAGACGGGCACCTGGCAGTTAGGATTTGGACCGATCTTTTTGCGGGACACAGCTGAACCCACAATTGTGGGGATGCCTTTCAGGCGAGAATAGGCAGAAAGTGGGGGATAGGGCTCATGCATAGCTGGGACGCCTGAAGCTGGAGAGGCCAGCTCACAAGGGCTTTTGGACCCTGCTGAGGACTTCGGACTTGGTCCTGGACTAGGCACTGGGCAGGGTGGGGGGCGTGGAGTGTGGGTGTGGATGGTCAGGTGGGCATGGTGAGTGCTGGAAGGATGCATGGGACGAGGACAAGAAGTGTGTGATCTGGGGCCATCACGAGTCTTCTGTAAAACCCCTCTGGGAGAGACGAGCAGGGCCTGAACCCAGGCATGGATGGAAGGGTGAGAGAGGAGGGGTGGGGGGTGACTGGGAATTGAGGTGGCCAAGTGGGCAGGGCTTGATCTTGAAGGCAAAGGGCAGGAGAGGAGGGAGTGTCTGTTGAGTGATTTGAAGGAGCCAGTCGAGGAGGGTGGACTTGCCCTAGAAGGAGCAGAGAGCACGACGGGAGGAAAAGCACGCGAGAGAGGCGTGGAAGCCTGGCCACTCCACCTCGTGGACCTCGGATTCATCTCCCAGAGAATGTGGGACCTGGCCTGGTTCATCTGAAATGTGCCTTCGGGCTCTAACATTCCGAGGTTTCTGTGATTCTGAACCAGTGCAGGCTGTGGCAATCAGAGGAGGCTTCGTGGGGGAGGGGGTCTTGACTTGGGGGAGGGTGTAGAGGGCGTTTCAGGGGTGGGGACGGCTGATACTGAGGCCCAGAGCTGGGCTGAGTGCTTTGATGAGCCCGGAGAACCTTTCCCCGGCAGTGGCAGGGCCTGTCCTCCTGTCTCGGAACGTGCAATTACTGTCCGTCACCAACATTTCAGTCTCCGCTTTCACAGAGCGCCTCCCTCTGCCTTTCACCTTTGTCAGCAGCCGTCCTCCCTCTCTCCCTTCAGGCAGAAACTGTTCATCCGAAGCCCTCAGGCACTGGGAGCACCTCGAATAGAGACCTTAGAGACTTTTCAGAAAAAATTTTTTTAATTAAAATTTAGTTGACGTCATCTAGTTTTTGTTTTGTTTTGTTTTGGCTGCTCTGGGTCTTAGTTGCGGCACGCATGCGGGATCTAGTTCCCTGACCAGGGATCGACCCCGGGCCCCCTGCATTGGGAGCTCGGAGTCTTAACCACTGGACCACCAGGGAAGGCCCCAGAAATGGTTTTAACTGGTTGTCAGAGGCGGGGGTGGGCGGTAGGTGAAATGAGTGAAGGGACTCCAAAGCTACAGGCTTCTAGTTAAAAAACAAGTAAGTCGTGGGGATGTCGTGAATAGCATGGCGACTGTAGCTGACAGTACTGTGTTGCATGTTTGACAGTTGCTGAGAGAGGAGATTTTCAAAGTTCTCATCACAAGAAAAAATATCTGTGACTGGATGGATGTTGACTTATTGCGGTGATCATTTTGCAGCATAGAAAAATATTGAATCCGTATGCTGTACACCTGAAACTAATGTTATATCTCAGTTTAAAAAATAGAAACTAGTTATGTCAGTTTAAAAATGGAAAAATTTAAAAAATAGTTTTAAGCTTCTGTGTAGGTGACTACTTTTGAAGCAGAATCCTCACCTACCCGGCATAAAGAAACGCTGTGGTTCGATTTTCCGTCTGGGGTCAGTGCGGAACCCTTGTCTCCTGTAAGTGGACGAGGCTGTGCATCTGAGGGCAGAGCTTATGTCACACAGGTTTGGGTCCCCCCACTGGGAGTCAGGGCTTGTGGTTCCTCAGTGTCACGCAGTGGGGTGGGGCGGTGCTCCCAGAACACCGGCTGGCTCCCTCTTTAACACTGCTCGACTGGGACACCTCCCTCTAGCATCTCCCTCTCTCAGCTGTGAACGCAGGGATAGGAACATTGTCTTGCTTGTTTTTAAATCTCTGTATGCTCAGAGCCTTATGTAGTAAGTATACAATAAATGTTGGCGGATACAGATTAATGTATCCAAGTCATTTTGCAAATACTTACTGAGCACCTGCTATGTGCCAGCCTCCCTTCCAGGCTCTAGAGATAAGAGCAGTGAACCAAATAGACAAAGCCTGCTCTCACGGAGCCTCCTTTCCTGTGGGCAAGACAGACTATCCATGAATGAACACGTGTGGTAACTGACATGATTTGGGGTGATGAGGAACCCCATTCAAGCAGGGTTAGGGAACAGAGTGGGAAAGCTATTTTGGAAGGGATGGTTGAGGAAGGCCTCTCTGAAGAGGTGACTTTTGGGTAGGCACTAAAGGGATGTGAAGGGGTGAGCCAGGTGAAATTCTAAGGGAAGAGTGTTGGTGGCAGAGGAAACACCAAGGATGAAAGCCCAGAGGTGGGGATGAGCTTGGCAGGTTAGGGGAATGGTGGCTGGAGTGGAGTGGGAGAGCTCCGCAAGGGTAGATCATGCAGGCTTTTAAAGGTCAAGGTTGGCTTCATTTCCAGGAAGTCTGTTGATGCAGAGGATGACCCTGGGGGTTTCCTGGCAGTCTTCCACGTTGTCTACACAGAATAGAATCCATTGGTAGAAACGGCTTTGTGGGGTGGCCCCTTGGGTGCCATATGTTCTCAAGAACAGTTATTTGAGATCCTACTGCGGGGAGACACTGAGGCGGCACCAAGGACAAGGCAGACTCAGAGGAAGGAGTCTCTGCCTTCCAGAAGCTCTGTCCCGCAGGACTCAGGCTCCCTCCAGCTTACCCTCCTCCCTGCAGCTCCGACGGGCGGCACACCCCAAAGTGGGCTGGGGCCTGGGTTCCCCCCCGGTGGGCTTCCTGTGTGTGTCCGCATGGTTCAGCATCACAGCGTTCCCCTTTGCGGATTGGTCCATCTGGGGTATTAAATCTAGCATCTGGATGCTTAGGCTTGGATCCCAGCCCAGCCACTCTGTGGCTCCGGATCTGGTGCAGTGCCTGGAGCCACGTGTGAAATTCATAGATGTTGAAGGAATGGGTGAACACAGTGTTGCTTTGGGCAAGTCACTGAATCTCCTGGTGTCTCAGTTTCTTACCTATAAAGCAGGGATAACAGAGGATTAAATGAGATAGTGCTTATGACAGGAGTCTGAGTCGCTGTGCCCAGTGTGTAGCAGGTGTGCAGAAAACATAACTGCTATTTTTGTGACGTTGTTCCGGTCGTCCCTGACTGCTCAAGGCTTTCAGAGCCTAGTTTCCTTTCCACATTCACTCCCCATCATATCTCTTTTTCTCCCCAAGTCTGTCCAAGATGAGACTCAATGATCATTTGCCAAAGTACTACTTTTGCCCCAATAAGACATTTGCCTTTTACCTCCAGGGGACTCTGATGGTGGGACTTGAAGGTTCCTGGCTGCACGTGGTGATAAAAGTCAGAACCAGCTACAGCCGTCTCTGAACTGCCATCCTGGAAGAGACTCCAGAGACCACCTTGTGCAGCCCCCATATTTTTTAGGACATTAGTAAATTGCTTTCTGTATTGGACTGAGATTTGGTATTCTAGGAGTCTGCAGGCAGCGTGGCAGGGGTGGGGAGATATGAACGCGTGAGGATGCCAGGGCCCAGGGGAAGAACGTGTGGGCCTGACATCCCCCAGCGGCAGTTAGAAGCCTGACTAATGAGGGCATTCTGCACTTGGTGATTTCTTGTTCTTGTCAGCGGTCCCTTGAGATTGGGCTGGTCTCCAGATCTTTTCAGAGATAAAGGAGCAGAGCATAGTGTTCTTTCTTCAGCAGCCCTCGCATCTCTCTCAGCCGGGCAAGCTGGAGGGAAACGGAAACGGAGGCTGAGAAGTTGGGATGGAAACACGCAGACTCTGTTTACTGAGTTTCTCTGAGCCATGGGATGGGCCATGTGGAAACTACGTTCTCGTTTCCTTGTGCATCCTCTCTCTTTTTTTTTTTTTTTTTTTTTTGGTACACAGGCCTCTTACTGCTGTGGCCTCTCCCGTTGCGGAGCACAGGCTCCGGACGCACGGCCCCAGCCGCTCCGCGGCATGTGGGATCCTCCCAGACCGGGGCACAAACCCGCGTCCCCTGCACCGGCAGGCGGACTTTCAACCACTGCGCCACCAGGGAAGCCCCGCAGCCTCTTTGTCTTCACTTCCTAGGGCCTGTCAACATTCCAGATCCTCCGGCCCTGCCCCACTGCAGCCCCTAGAGGTGTCTAGTCTGTGTTACTACAGCGTGGAAAGGACAGGGCTTGGAAGCCATTCGCTGGCTGTGTGCCCGTCCCATGGAGTTAAACATCACGACTCTGGGCCTCGGTGTCACTGCTGTATGGGAATCTAGAATGTCCCGCACAGACAGGTCCTGAGGCTTCAGTGTCCCCGTAAATTATTCTTTCTCCGTTGCCTCTCCCAAGGTCTGTCTCAAAATCCATAGACATCATTATTGTCACTTGTGTCGCCTTTCTCTTTTTCCTTAGTTGCATTGAGGGGAGTGGGGGTCTTTCTATAAAGTGAAAGCTGCTCATAATGGAAATCATTTTAGACCCTCACAGAAGTTATTATTGTGACTCAACAGCTGTGCAGAAATGCTGGGAACCCATTCCCCTGTCCCACCGGGTCCCAGTGGAGGAGAAAATTGTGACCCCACCTGGGGGGCCTGTGCCCACAGGGAGCTTGTAGGAGTGGGTTTGGGAGGGATCTTCCCAACACAAACAGCATTTTTTTCTCTATTTGCAGCAAGGGGATGGCTTTGAACCCATGAGTGTGGCCTTTACAACTCAGTGTTCAGAGTGTTTGAGCTAATAGGCCTTTAGAGATTCTAAAAGAACCCTCTTTTTGGGACTCAGTTCTAAGATCCTGAAAATCATCTATCAGGAGGGTCCTTTGAGCTGATCCAGGTACCAGCAAACACACCTCCCATCTCTCTGTAGTGTGACCACAGCAGACATCACCAGTGGATCCTAGCACTTTTCTCCACACTGAACTAGAATGGAGCCTTGGGATCCTCGGCCCACAGTGTCCAAGACTGAGAAACCCTGTACCTTTGCAGTTATAGAAATTGAGACCCAGAGCCTTACATATTCAGCTCAAGGCAGATCTTCTTCTTAGGTGGGCTAAAACATACACACACACACAAATGTTCATACACACGTAAAGTGTGTACTCATATAAAGTTTATATAAGCAGCTTTCATAATGTATAAACACACGTGTATGTGTGTGTGTGTGTGTGTGTGTGTGTGTGTGTAGTAATATATACATAAAACTTCTCCCCCTAGTTCTTTAAATCTGAGGTTCTCCATCAGGACCGATTCACCAGAGGCAAAATTTGCTGACGTCTCTAAAGAATAAAGTGTATCGTCACTCCAATAAAATATCATAGCCACTTCAGTCAGCCACATTAAAGCTGCAAGAATCTTTAGGAAATTGAGCCTCGTGGGTCAGATGGACCACATTTTGTGGAACAGGCGAAATGCATCTGAGGTTGAGGGTGACTGACAAGTCGGGACATCTTTAGATAGGCAGGGGAGTGCAGTTACAAAATACCTTTGACCTTCAATCAGATCTGGCAGAAAATTCAATCCTTTTTTAGAAGGCAGAGAAAGGTTTGTTTTAAATGGTGAGTTTCTCTTTGGGCAGAAAGGTGTTCCTTGGGTGCGTGGGACTTGTGTCACTGCCCTTATTTCCCTGCCTCCTCTTCCATTTCCTTGTGTCTCTTAAGATCCACCTTCCTTCTCCGGGAAACTTTCCCTCTCCTGACAGCCTGCAGCACCTCTAGTTACATTCCTGCTGAGATACACTGTCTTATGTTCTGTTGTTCTGTCCTCAGTGAGACATTCCCAAGCTCCAGTTGGGCACGAGCTCTCTTGCGGATCTGAGTCCCTTCCTGAGGTATGGAGAGGGGTTCCAGGCCCACCCTGAGCTGTGTGGAAGGTTCAGAGGCTAGGCTAGTCCATGCATTTGTGGCTCCCCAGGGCAGGTCACTATAGGGAAGGACTGGTGTGTCTGTTCCTTTCCACACCAGGATTCACAGGCTTGGGCTGGGCCCCGTCACCAGGGCTGCTATTTAGGGCTGGGGTCTCCTTGCCTTCCAGCCTCACGGATGCTTTGATGCTGGCTGCATGCAGGAGCCAGGCTCTCCTCTCTCTTTGCAGTTTACTGATGCTCTTCTGTCTAGGCAGTTCCCGTTGCCATGCAACAGCCAAAGGTACCACCCCAGTGGGCCCCTCCCACTGTTTGTGCATCAGCCCTGCTGTCTGTCCCCCTTAGCGCTCAGTCCTGCTGCAGGATGGGGATGGAGGGACCTGGAGCAGCAAGCTGGGCCAATTTTAATTGAATTCTGCTTGCTACGCCTTCACTAATGATCTGTACATTAGCAACTTTGAACAGAGCTAAGATGGGGTGAGAGTGGCTAATGACTGGTTACCTAGTTGCTTCCTGGGACTTTGAATGTCATATTGACGTTTTACGAACGTGACTCTTTGTTGCTGTTGGGACCTCCCCTAGAAATACAGTGACAGGCACAAACTGTCATGCTTTGTTATTACTTACTATGTGTTTGTATTCACTTAAGTGTGAAGGCAATATTAGTTCCATTTTACAGAAACTAAATCTCAGAGAGGTTAAGTAACAGCCAGGATCACACAGCAAGTAAAAGCAGAACTGGGATTCAATCCCAGGCAGTGTGGTTTTATAGTTTGTGCTCTTAACCAGTATTCCATACTGCCTTTCTACTTATAAATGTTGAAATCCACCCTAGGGGATCTTCAAAAGCTAATGACCTACTTTTAAAGGCAGTGCTGCTGCTTTATGTATATAGCTACATCTATCAAGTACTTAATAAAGTAAGTACTTAAAACTGTGCTAGGCACTCTTTTAAGTGTTCTTATAATAGCTCCTTAATACCCACAACAGTCCTGAGAAGTATTACTATTATTCCCATTTTAGAGATGAGAAAATTGAGGCAGGTGGAGATTCAGTAACCAGTCCAAGGTCATAGAGCCAGGATGTGACAGAGCCCGAATTGGAACCCAGTAGTCTTGATTCCATATTCTACACACATAAGTAAAACTACTAGTTTATAAAACAAAATAAGGCAAACTTCTTGACTTGGTGATTGTGGGGGAAGAAATTCTAGGGATAGAGAGGGACAGAAAACCCTCCGGGAGTTGCCATATTAGTTACTACAGCTCAGTCTGTGAGACCCCTCATTTTTCAGAATGTTTTATATTCTGAATGAAAAAAAAAAAAAACACATGACAAATACAACCTGTCAAATTTACTTAAAGGAACAATCATTAGGATTTGTGGGCAGTTTACTTAAAAACCAATCTCCCTTATGTTCTCAATATTCTGCCATGAGCAGTTGCTTTTAAAATTTAGAGAAGAACTCAGAGGATGTCTGATTCCATTTTGTAATCTTCCTAACTTGTTGCCCCGTAGCTGAGCACGTCATAGGCACTTGGGAGCACGGTGCACATGCTGGATTGATTGAAAATTGAAGTGTTATGTGTGGGATTAGAAGATAATGAAGTGGGGAGATTCCAGGCTAGGTATTTAGGGACCACATTTTTTGGGTGCCTCCAGGGTACCCAGGCTATACCTTATCCATCTATTCTCCCACTCGTGGATCATTGGGGGATAAATTACAGCCTTGTCGGTGATGGTGGTACAGGTAGTATTGGGGTGGTGCCATTGACCATGCGGTGCTGGGAGCCCCCAACACCTGGCTTTCCCTCTTGAAGGCCGACACTCCATGTAGCCATGTTGATCCTGCTTCATAATCTTAGTTTACAGTTGGCAGAAGAGGACAAGATTGCGAAAGAAACCCTTTGCAGTCAGCGCGCTTGGCCATCCAAGCAGCTCCGCTCCACATTCTGCCAAATTGCTAAATTCAGAAACGGTTAACGGTTTTGACATATCTGATAACCTACAAAACCAACACGTCCTGGGTTTGATCTTCCCATCTGTGTCAGAGGAGCATGAAATGAGCATGCGAGCCAGGCTGTGATACAGCCCATTGGGGAGGATCTAAATTAAATCAGTGGCTCCCCTGCCGTCCCTCCACTCGACGGCTTTCCAGTCCCGTGTGCCCCCCACCACACCCCTTCCTCCCAAAGGGTTAAGTTACACAAGAGTCCAGGTGCCTGTTTCTCTCCTCACCCTGTTTGTTCCTCTCCCCATCACTGTCTTCCTTGTTGATCTTATTGTCTAAGAGAAAGTTGACTCATTTGTAACATTTACCAGCCTCCCTCTCCCACTAGTAGGTGTGTGAGCAGCTGGGGGCTTTACCATCTGTGATCCTCCACACTTCCAGCAAATTCTCTTTCTACCTTTGTGGCGCTGTGCAACCAACCCAAGCTCCGTGCCTTCTCTGTGTCCCATCTACCCGCTCTGTCACACCAGAAATCAAGCTGGAGGGTGATGGGCGTGGGATGACCTCAAAAAACCCCCCACTCATTTCCTTCCTTCTGGAAAAATGTGCCAGACATTTAGTGTTAGGGATAGAGAAGTGAGTACACAGGGTTCCTGCCCTCAAGGAGCTCATGCTTTGGGGAGGAAAGGCAACAATATGGGTGTTACTAATTGCTGCAGTTTATTGAGTGCTCAGGATGTACAAGGCACCGTGCTTTTCCCAGATGATCTCATCTGATCCTTACAACAACCTTGTGAGCTTAGGAAGTCTTCTCATTTTACTTTATTTTTTATTTTTATTTTTTGGCTTTAGGTAGTTTAATAAAAATTTGGGGACAGAATTTCTTTCAACAGATGCACTGCTAGGCCCCAAATGGCCTTTTTATGGCCAGCATCTGCTTTGACTGGTTAGGGTCTGGACCACACCACTGTCAGGGCCTTCCTTGGACAGCAGCCCGTGGGGGCTGGGGGCGGAGCAGTGGGGTCTCCTAGTTTTGCCCTGTCTGCCCTAGCTTTAGTGGATATCATAAAGGTGAGAGGAGCTGGGAGCGGAAATAGCCTCATTTTGGAACTTAACCTTTGCAGCAGATAATCCGCAGAGCTTTTGGTGTCTTTTCTTCGTTCCCCTTCTTTCCCCTCCCCCAGACACAGCCTTCTAGGAAAAACAGTAGGGAAGGGATAATGCTTGGCACCGTTGGGTGTTCAAAGCTCTGTACCCAGGCCGAACGCAGGCACAGAACGTTGGGCCACTAGGGGCAGGCTGGGTGTGTGGAGTCCCATCTGCCCCCGAGCCCAAGGCTGGATGCGGTAACGGACAGGCACGTCACGTTCCGGCTGCATCAGCCCGAAGCCGTACCTGCTGAGGTCAGACTTGGGCATCTCCACGTCCGGGCTGATCAGCTCCAGGTCAAAGCACCGCCAGCACAAGGAACACGAATTGTTTGGTGATGCTCACGGCGTAACCCCTCCCCAGGCACTGGTTGTGCCCTGCTCCCCAGGGCATGCTGTAATTCTTCAGTCGTTTCCCATCCTTATAAAAGTCTTTCTTCTCTGATCCATCAGGGTTCAGGAATCGGTTGTATTTAAATACCTCTGGGTCTGTGTAGATCTCCGGGTCCTTCTGGGGACTCAGGAAGGGGAAGAGGAGGAGGCAGTCGCCACATCGCAGGGTGGATTCCCACCCATCTGCCATGGGCAAGGCCAGGTCCGCCACGACCTCGCGGGTGATGAAGGGTGCAGCGGTGAGCCTAAGGCTCTCCCTCAGCACGCTGTCCAGCACAGGCACGCTGTCCAAAACCTTCTGTGGGAGGATGGTCATCTGCGAAATGGGCTGCTCTACTCGCAAGAGAATAGGCTCCAGCTCTCCACGGACAGCAGCCAGGGCCTCGGGCTGCTTGAGGAAGAGCAGGGGCCAGAGGCAGCAGGACCCGTGCTCCCCTGCGTGGCCCAGAGCTGCAGCTCCTGAGCCGGCGCCTGCACCTGCTCCGACACGCCCGCCTCCTCCAGGTGCAGCAGGTAACTCTCCAGCCATTTGCTCCGGTGGGCCCGAGTGGCCGGCCTGGCTGGGGACGGCAGCTTCCACAGGCGGCCTTTGACCCTGCACACCTGGTCCCTATCCCCCGGTGACAGGGAGCCACGTGCCAGTTTGGGGAGCAGCAGGTCGAGCTGGCGGAAGGCGTGGAAGCCGTCGGCTGAGTGGATGCCGTCCTGGGCCTGGCTGTCCCGGGTGTGGCGCGCCGCCTCGACACCGCGCAGAGTCAGGTAGCGGCTCCGAGCGGGCAGCTGTAGGAGAATTCGAGGAGTGCCGTCGCATGCCAGCCACTGCCTGCTTCCCTGGTGTCACCCAGCAGGGCAGTGTGGAGGTCGGCGTACACGGCTTCCGCGCGCGCCTGGAGTTCTTTGTGGAAGAGAGTCGCTTTCATCTTGGACTCTTCGTCGCTGGGGCTGCAATGCGGGAGCTGTGCGTCGAAAATCCTCTCCATGAGGGAGACGGCATAGGCGTGGACGTCCAGCCCGGTGCGAGGCTCCCACACCACCATGTCATAGGAGTGTGGGTCCAGGAGGACAGTGGCTGCCCGCCACCAGCACAGTAAAGATAGCACCATGTTTCTCCTTCATCCCAGTGAGGAAGCTGGCAGCATCTTTTCCAAACTCCAAAGCATAGCCCAACCGGGGGATTCTGCCCTCCGGCGGAGGCTCTCCGGGTCGCCTCTCTGTGAGCCGGCTTCTCCCGAAGGCTCCGTTTAAGGGCTGGCACAGCACAGGGCTGAAGGAGACCAGTGTGCACCAGCCCTCTCCCACTCCAGGTCTGCGCCCACAGACAGGACACAGGAGCGGCGACTTTTGCACAAGAGGCAGGAGGGCAGGATGGTTATGAGCCTGACTTTAGCACCACACTTCCTGGCTTCAAATCCCAGCCATGCTTCTTGCTGGCCGTGTGACTTTGCTTCCCTATGCCTTCTTCCTCACCGCGTGCGCCGGCGGGTCAGCAGCAGTGCGGCCAGAAGCCCAAAGACCACGGCCCAGGACATGGCAGGGCTGGTGACCAGGCTGCGGCTGCGGAGCGCTGTCTTCTCACTTTAGAGATGAGAAATGGCAGGGGTAGTAGGTAAATTGGCCAAGGTCACATGACTGGTAGGTGGTGGACTCAGTCCTCTGTCTTCAGAGGAGGAAAAATGCTATTATTATTATTATTCATAATAACATTTATTGACTATCTACCACGTGCCATGTATCAAGTGCCTACATACGTGCTATCTTGCAGTCTCTTTGAAATACTCCGAGGATGGTTTTATCAGACAGTCATGACTTGCTGCGGACAACACGGTTGGAAGTGGCAGCTTGGGACTGATACCAAAATTGGTCTGATTCTAGAACTTCCGGGCTCCTAACCCCTGGGCTGTATCACCTCTCATTAGAGCAGTGCAAGGTTCACCATCAAACCAGCCACTTGTTAGAATGAAACGAAGAGCTTTTAAACTTGGCTCCAGGCCCACAGGCATGAATGGGACCATCTCAGGGTACCCGGGTTCCATGTTCACCCTGGCTGAGATGTACGATTCAGGCATCAAGTATTTTCCAGTGTGCCAGGCACTGAGCCGGGCAGGGGGTCTCTTAGAGCTTGACGTTCAGGAGGGAGGGAACTGTGATGAGGTCCCTTCAGGTCGGGGGGGTCAGTGCTCTAAGGAAGACACACAGGATAGTGGGATGAAAGGGATGCTGGAGAAGGCCTCCCTCAGGCGGGGCAACTGAGCTGCAGCCCGAGTGACAATCTGGGTGAAGAGGGTCTTGGCTGAAGCATAGAAAGCTCTGGAAGCAGGAACAGCTTGACCGTAGGAAGGAACAGAAATTCCTGGGTGTCTTCTGAGATCTCTGAGTGGTTCTGTGTGGCTGGAAGGTGACATTAGTGGGTGAGGTGGAATGCAGTCTGCAGACCGTCCTGCCTGAGGCACGGAGTCCCCACGTGGCTCCCTTCTGAGGGAGGCCGTTCTGGGAGCAGCAGGGTTGGAGGCCTTTCCGGTAGAGAGTGGAGAAACTCACTTTTGAAATAAAAGGGTTGGCTTCTCAAAGTCATGCTTGTCACCTCTAAGCCAAAGGGCCGTGATTTGTAATCACAGGGTGGATGGCACGCACAAGTTCTGGTCTTTTCTTAAATAATAAAAGTGTGAAAACGGTCATCTCTTAGATTTGTTCCCTACCAAGCACCCCCAAGTGCAGCGTATTAATAAGTACAATAATAGTTAATATTTCTTAAGTGCTCCTTGTCTGTGTTCCAGTGGGTTGAGAGTTTTTCTTGCATTAGTCCCTTTAGTCCCCATGAGAGCTCTGTGAGCTTAGTACTCTTTTTATTCCCCTTTGAATGATATGGAAGCTGAGGTCTAGAGAGGTGAAATGTAAAGAGCCCAAGGCCACACAGTTGGGAGAACAGGGCCTGGAACCCCTGATGCAACAGCCCGAGGAGTAAGCCAGGGCAGGTACTATCAGGCCCATTTTACAGAGGGGAAGACTGAGGCATGGTCATGAAAAGGGTGTTGGAAGAGAGTCGGGCCTGGAATCTGGGTGTTCTGGTTCTGGCGGAAGGTCCACTAGCCGTGGGGAAGGTGGTGGAACCGCACACTCTACTTTGCCCAGACTTATTCAAGGATTCAAAGCCAAGGGCCTCCTTGAAGTTGGGAAAGAGCCCCTGGCAGCCTTCACTGGGGAGCAGTGGCTGGCGGCAGTCCCCGTGGCCACACCCCTTTGGCTGATTCTAAAGCCCACGTAAGGGCTGCATCTGGTCCACCTACCCGCCTGCTCAACCCTTTAATACACCCCAAGTTCCTCCAAATCACCTGGGACATTTTTAAAGGGGCACATTCCTGGGCTTTGAGAGAGGCCTGTTGAATCAGGATCTTGGTCAGGGACCCTGGAATCTGCATTGACCTCCCCCCAGGCAGTCCTGAGGGGCGTTCAGGTTGGAGAACCACTAGTCTAGGTCTCAGTACTGAGCCCTCTGGGAAGGGTGGAAATGGCTGTGGATTTACTCTAAGGCTCTAGGCATGATGCTTAAACAAATTTCGTGGTTATTTTGGCCAGGGGAGAGGCTATTATCATCAGCCCCAGACATTTTGGGGACAGGCTGGAAATAGCTTGCTGGCTGAGTGTTTCTATTTTGCATCAGTATGATTAGGTGTGTCTGGGGGCTGCAGTCTGTCTTTTTTTTTTTTTTTTGGTATCTTTAAAAAAATTGTGGTAAAATATGCATATCGTAAAAGTGACCATTTTAACCATCTTTAGGTGTACAGTTCAGTGGCATGAAGTATATTCACATTGTTGGGCATGCAGCCCAATCCAGAGGGCTCCTTTTGGAACAGTCTAGGAGGGAAGGGCTGTGTACACGTTAGGTGCTTGACAGTTTCTTTCAGATGACAGTGGAGCAGCGGGGGTTATTGGGGTGATGGGATAAATTCTTAAGCCTTAAGTAAGCATCCCCGCTTCAGACTTTCTTGTGAGCCACTTAACCTTAGTCTGAGATGCTGGTGGAGGAGATGCTGGTGAGCTATGTTTAACGTTTCATTTCTATTTCTGGGCCAGGCAGGATGATGAGTTCATTGTCTGGTCAGTGCCAAGGGCTGGTCGATGCCAAAGGCAACTTCCCCTGCCTCCCCCAGTTCCCCAGCAGAGTAGAGGCTATCTCTGTAAAGAATCCAAGTTTCCCTCCTATGTGTGTGTCGCTAAGAGGCAACCCACGGTCACAACTGGGACTAGGGTTTCAAATGCTGCCGACTCAAGACTGATTGAGAACTAAACAAATGGGCCTTTTTATATTTAAGAGGAGGTTTTTTTTTTTTTTTAACCGTGTGTCAGCAAAAGATCTGTAGACCATCTTGTTATAAATTTCACACTGCTGACTTCATACGTATGAGAGCACTCACGACCCATTTACATTTTTTGGTGCATTTGGGTTCATTTCTGTGGTCACCACTCTGAGGAGGCCTACAAAAGCTGGCCTGTTCAGTGGTGGAGCACGTTGCCAGTGGAATTTGGTGAGCCTCACAGCAGTGGAGGGGAGGCCGTTGGATCAGCACGTGCACTGAGTTACAGAAGGATTGGATTTTGCAGCTGGAAGGGAGAAGAATAACCCCCCTTATTATTATTATTATTATTTTTCCGCGGTACGCGGGCCTCTCACTGTTGCGGCCTCTCTCGTTGCGGAGCACAGGCTCCGGACGCGCAGGCGCAGC
>NW_006773724.1:291993-293312 GCF_000442215.2 Lipotes vexillifer
GCGCAGGCTCCGGACGCGCAGGCTCAGTGGCCATGGCTCACGGGCCCAGCTGCTCTGCGGCATGTGGGATCCTCCCTGACCGGGGCACGAGCCCGTGTCCCCTGCATCGGCAGGCGGACTCTCAACCACTGTGCCACCAGGGAAGCCCACCCCCCCTTATTTAAAGGTGAGGAAATTGAGACCCAGAAAAGGGGGTGCGTGCTTACCCAAGGTCACCCTGCTAGTTAGGAACCCAGCCCAACACGGGCCTCCTGGTCCCCAGCCCACTGACTTTCCACTGCATCAGACCTTTCTAGTCCTTGAACTCTGGCTTCCATTGACTGGTTGGCTTGCAATATTTTTTTAAAAATCCTGAAGGTAAGTTTTCCTGGAATGAGAAGTCTTTCCAAAATCATTTATAAGTCATGTGCCTTCTCCATTTGCCTTTTCCTGTACTCGGGTAGAATCAATCTTTGCTCCTGGGCAGACGTTTCAGTTTCTTTCCTGAGATCTTTATCTTCCTGATTAGGTTTTGGAACCCCCTGCCTCTGTTCTGATGAGAGCCCTGGGTACCGAGGCTCTCTTTCCAGGATGGCAGCACAGCTGGTTTGAAAAGTGGAATATTGAGTCATCAGCTTTCTGGCGTGGCTTATCCTTTCCCAGAATTCTGAAGTCCCATCTGATGTTAGTCACTGTCCTTTCAGTCTGGGAAATGATTCAGATATAAGCTGCACAAAGAACTCAACAGAGCCCTCTGTGATAGGGGTTCTTGAGGAGACATGGAAACCTGGCTCTATCATTTGGACACTGACCATCGCTTGAGAGCCAGACCCCTCACATTCCCGAGTAAAAACTTCTAGGAAGGTTCTGGGCTCTTGTGATGTACAATCGTCTCAGCTGCAAAATCACATTAATTGATTGACTAAATATTGTGTTTATGAAGGACTTACTTTGTACTGACCCCACTCAAAGTAGGAGGTACAAAAAGGAATTTAACGTGATCTCTGACATAAGGAAGAAGCCATGAGTTGGTGCCCAGGTATCTATTAAGGGGCTTTATTACATGCTTCTGTTTTCTTGTTACCCTTAAAGAATCAGAGAAAGTTGCTAGAAGAAAAACAATGGGCACTATTGAGCCTTGAAGCTCAGTGAGAGCTGATCTATTCTCTTTTACCTCTGTGGTCCCAGGACAGTGTGGATGCTCAAAGAATATTTCTTTCCATGCACAACCCCTCCCCCGCCTTTTTTTTGTGTGTGTGGCACGCGGGCCTCTCACTGTTGTGGCCTCTCCCGTTGCGGAGCACAGGCTCCGGACGCGCAGGCTCAGCGGCCACGGCTCA
>NW_006773724.1:294713-329725 GCF_000442215.2 Lipotes vexillifer
CGGCAGGCGGACTCAACCACTGCGCCACCAGGGAAGCCCTCTCCCCCGCCTTTCTAAAACAAACTTCCATAAAGGAGGCACCTTTTGTGCAGAGGGATAAGACTGAACCTGGGCCTGTATTACCTGGGTTTGAGTCTCTGTTCCACCACTGAGCTCTGTGCCCCTGAGCAAGTCACTTATGTCCCTAAGCCTCCATTTCCTCATTGATAGAATGGAGGCGCCATGATTCATCTTGGGACCGTGGGTACATCACTGAACCTCTCTGATTGGGGATTTCTCCTTTTTAAAACAAGAGGCAGTGAGGATGCGTGTGGAAGGCCCACTGGAATAGGCAGACAGCTAAACAAGTATTCGTTGTTATTCATCCCGTGTCAGGAACGGGCTGTTTTACTCTTTCACCTGCAGTGGAGTTTCAGGAGAATACGTCCATTCCAACACAGGTAACTTCCGATTGCCAGTGTGTTGGTGAATCCCCTGGGCTGCATCCCTGCCCTCCCAACCCCAGTTCTGCTGCCGTGCTCACAAAACACAAGGTCGTTTGAGAAACTTTTGAGGCCAGATGTAACTGGAGATAAAAGCTAAATGTTCAAGGAGCCCGCTTAGCAGTCCCAGCTGACCAGAAGCGACGTTTTGGATCACCTACTGCTTCTGATTGGCTTGGGTCACCACACCCTCAATTATCACAGGCAGTGATAATTGAGAGGCACATGGAATGGTTATTTACAAATGGTTATTTGTAACTGAAGACCACAGATAATGGTCACATAAGGTCAACCCTAGGTAATCAGTCCCTTTTATTTCTTCTTTTTAAAAAAATTTCATTTATTTATTTATTTTTGGCTGCATTGGGTCTTCATTGCTGCACGTGGACTTTCTCTAGTTGCATCGAGCAGGGGCTACTCTTCGTTGCGGCACGCGGGCTCCTCATTGCAGTGGCTTGGCTTGTTGCGGAGCATGGGCTCTAGGGTGTGTGGGCTTCAGTAGTTGTAGCACGCAGGCTCAGTAGTTGTGGCTTGCGGGCTCTAGAGTGCAGGCTCACTAGTTGTGGCTCACGGGCTTAGCTGTTCTGCGGTGTGTGGGATCTTCCAGACCATGGCTTGAACCCATGTCCCCTGCACTGGCAGGCGGATTCTTAACTGCTGCGCCACCAGGGAAGCCCAGTCCCTTTTATTTCCGACAGACATTTGAAGAAAGGCTTGAAGTTTGAATAAAACCATTTGCTTTTTGCTGTCACAGCCCTTCAGTTATTTCATTAAGGGATTGAAGCCAGAAATCATTTATGACTTTTCCCTCATACATTATAGATTTGGGGGATAAAATATCTTTGGGGATTTCTGTTAACAAGAAGGAAGAGTCTAGGCTTAAGCAAGAGTATAAAAGAAAATTGAAACTAAAAATTGGTTTCTCGATTTGACTAAAGTAAAGCCAAAAGCTTTGACTACGTGCATGGGCCGGCATAGTGAAGGTCAGGATGTTAAAACAAAAAAGTTTAATTACAAAGAAGTTTAATTACTTAAGTTTAAGTTCGACATTGGGCTGCCTGTTTCCAAATACCCTGAAGCTCAATTATGCTCATCGTGAAAAGCGTGTGTTGATGTTTATTGAGATCAGAAGGAAGTTAAAGGCCAAAGTGCTTTTGCTCTGTTTCTGTGGCCCTCCCACTTCTGTCCTGATTTCCCTCTCCATGAAGTCACTCGCCTTTGACCTTGGACATCCAGGAGCTTACTTCTCCCATCAGAACCTCTTAGAAGCAGATGCTTCCTGCATCCTCACTCTTATGGACTCGGGTCCTGCTCCCAGGATGCTGACCTCCTTGACCTTCTGCTGGAGGAATAACCTCAGACTTGGTCAGATGGAGGATCACCTGGAAATCACCATGATCTATTAATATTTTTGAGTATTAGTATTATATATCAATGCATGTATATATCTAGTCATATATATGTCAAGCATAACTGTGTCAACAGTTTAACAAAGTTTATGGGAGAAAAGCTTGATAATTGAGAAAATTCTACCCCTATTTGCTTTTATTGTTGTGGTTTTTCAAACGTTTACAAAGCTGGTTGTTATTTGATTTAGTGGCTTAACGTTGGAGACGCTGTCTGGGATTTCTGGCTTCAAAAATTCTATCACCCTGGGCTTCCCTGGTGGCGCAGTGGTTAGGAATCCGCCTGCCAGTGCAGGAGACACAGGTTCGTGCCCCGGTCCGGGAAGATCCCACATGCCGCGGAGCAGCTGGGCCCGCGAGCCACAGCTACGGAGCCTGTGCTTCTGGAGCCTGTGCTCCGCAACGGGAGAGGCCGCGACAGTGAGAGGCCCGCGCACCGTGATGAAGAGTGGCCCCCGCTCGCCGCAACTGGAGAAAGCCCTCGCACAGAAACAGAGACCCAACACAGCCAAAAATAAATATAAAATAATTAATTTAAAAAAATTCTATCACCCTTATGGCTAACATCTTTAGCCACTTTGCTCTACCCTCTGGCAGTGAAGTCCGGGCAGTTATTTGGAGGAGGGTTGGGTCTTATAATAAGGGCGTCTTTCTTGGTTCTGCTAAAGACCACTACCCCAGTCTGCCCTGACACTCACAGGGTGTGGTGGCTTCCAGTGTTATTCAGGCCACTGGTTCAGGGACCTTGGCATTGTGATGAATGGCTTGGGTACCGGGCTATCTCAGGGGGCTGCTTATCCTGGAGCTTCCTGCCTGCACCTGAGCGAGCCTTCTCTTTGGGGTCACCCTCAGAGGGTACAGGGCATTTTGATGCTGCGGCACTGTGTCATTTGGACTTGAGGATATTTATCTTGGCTTGGAAAAGAAAGCATTAAATTTGCGGTCAGGGGAGACAGAGAAGGAGAGAGGGAGGGAGAAAGGCAGGGGGGACACATTCCTTCCAGGGGTTTGGACTTTAAGATGAGGCATGGGGATGGGGATGAAGGAAGGCCCACAGGTCTGTGGAGAGCGTCAGGGATTGTCCCCACCATCATCATCATCCTATCTGATCGAAAAAGGCTATGACTGTAAGACGCCCCTCGGTTTCAGAGAAGTTAAAGAACATGAAAATGACATGAATCATGGTTGGCAACGTTGGTGCTTTCATCTCACGTAATCCTCTTAATCTTAAAAGGCAAGTTCTCTCGTTCCCATCTTATCCGTGAGAAAACTGGGACACAGAGCTTGCAGATCACTCAGCTGGCTAGTGTAGGAGCCGAGATGGAAGCAGGTATTCTACCATCCTTGGGGCTGACATTTTTAGCCACTTTGTTCTACCCCCTGGCAATGAAGTCCGTGGTGTTTGAACACTTTGATGTCAACATTTTGAGCCAGCTGTGTCAGACAGATATGTTAACTCCGTTCCATTACTTTTAGTAAGTAACTTAAACCTCATTGACATGTTTTCACATTCTTCTTTTTTTTTTTTTTTTTTTTGCGGTACGCGGGCCTCTCACTGCTGCGGCCTCTCCCGTTGCGCAGCACAGGCTCCGGACGCGCAGGCTCAGCGGCCATGGCTCACGGGCCCAGCCTCTCCGCGGCACGTGGGGTCCTCCCGGACCGGGGCACGAACCCGCGTCTCCTGCATCGGCAGGCGGACTCTCAACACTGCGCCACCAGGGAAGCCCACATTATTCTTCTTAATAAGGGCTGGACCCAGGGTTGTGAAATGCTGCTTTCGGTGTGTTTCATGTCTGCTCTGCTCCTCCCCCTCTCCTACATCAGGTAGATCTCTGTTGATAACATTCATAATAAACACTTACCTGCTATATTAATCTAGAGAATCTGAGTTACCGGCTGTGTGACCCTTTGCAGATACCTCTCTGCACTTGCTTCCTTGTCTGTAAAATGGGAATGATAACACTTACGTTTCAGGATGGTGAGGAAGGGAAGGTTAAATAACGTTTACTAAAGTCCCTGGCATTCGGCATATGGTATATAATAGGAACCCAAAATATGTTCAGCTTGTTCCTGTCCCCCTTCCCCCTGGGTCACCGGATAGTAGGTGGTCACAAGCCCTGAACTAGAGCCCTTTCTGACACACCTGGCCATGTCTCATATATATAGACAAGCAAGTGGCTCTCACATCCCCTTGTAGCTGGAATCGTTTGCAAACACCTTATTATTGTTTTACAGCTTTTTAATTTGCCTGCACAAATAGAGCCTGCCTGGCTGACTTTGAAGGAATTTTAATATCTAAACGCAGCCTAGATGTGTGTGCTGCACCCCAAGGAGGCAGGCCTTCCTGCTTATCATGCCAGCGAGGATCTTGTGCATGACTTCCTTACTTTTCGGAGGAAAGATGGGACTCGGTCTCTCCGTATTGTCAGAAAGCTTTTTTTGTTTGTTTGAAAAAAAAAAAAAAGTCTCAAAATGGGAAACATTTTCCTGGGGAAAATCGCTACGGTAACTCAGGTCCTTTCTTGCCCCTCGTTGGGGTTCATTCCCATCCCATTGCATGTCTTCGGAGGGACTGTGGAGTGAGGTTCAGCCTTGCATCTTGGATTCCCTAAGAGGGAGGGAGGGAGGGAGATGGGAAGTGTGGGTGTGTGTAATAGGATACAGCTGCAGTGGTCTTTTCTCTCTGACCATATTTCAAGAAGAATAGGATTTGAAGCACAGCCTAGCTTCCCCCAAAGGCCACATGTGCCTTTTCTGCCCCCATCCTGAGCCTCCCCTGCACTCTCCTGCACCTGCCTCATCCCTCCACTACTTGGTGGTGGCAACATAAATTACACTTCAGCAACTTATGGCCCTGAGACATGCAAAAATTAAGTGCTCTCAGTTTTCAAAGACCTATTGGGGAAGACTGTCCACATCAGTGGCTGCAGATAATTTTGGTGTCCTCTTTGGGAAAATTCCAGCTTTTTGTTTAGAATGTCTCTGGCTTTCCAGTAGCACCTTTAACACTGAGAGCTGATCTGGATCTAGTATTATATTGAAGCCATCATTTTTAAGTGTGATAAATGGTATACAACATGGAAGAAAGGCACCAGGCACCCTGACAATTGTTTTCATTTTTATATGTGTGTGCATTCACCTAGCCAAGATCCTTATCCTCATAATGTTATGAATTCTGCTGCTTTCATTTCAACCTCTTTTCCATATCTTCACATTATTACTTTTAATAACAGTATCAGTTTTTGAGTAGTGAATGTACTGTGATTTGTTAATGATGTACCTACGTGAACCATGATTTATGAAATTATTCCTCTGATCTTGGACATCTTAGAGTGTTTACAGTTTTTTCCCATCAGAAGGAAAATATTATAGTAAACATCTTTGTGCATAAACCTGTTAGCTTCTGTTGAATTGTTCCCTTGGTGTAATTTCCCAAGAGGGAAATTGCTGGAGTTGAAGGCGGTAAACATCTTCGCAGTTCCAGTGATGTAGCTTATATGGGGGTATTTTTAAAATCAGTGTTCTCTCTGCTGGCGTCTTGTGCCAGAAACATGTCAGAAGAAAATAATACAAGTGAACAATTAAAAAGATAATTTCCATCTTTAACTCATCTAGACATATGGAAATGAAAATGTGGGTTTGTGTAGATGGGTGGCTGGCTGCCTTGGAAGGCTCCAGCTCTTTATTACTGTGACTATGTCTTTCATTGTGGGAGACAATCTAGCTGTCTTGTGCTTCTGGAGAAAAGGTATGCACGCTATCTGTTCAACACCCCGGCTTCAGCATCCTGAAGCTGCCTTACGCTCGTTCGGAGCAGAATGGTTAGACCTCCATCATATGTCACCAACTGTGACTAGAGTTCCTCTCCCATTTGTGAAATAACCTAGTGTCCACAGATTAATATGTGTGTATCGTGTGTACAACAGTGAGATTTTGGGTTGGAATAGAAGAGGATTTTGAGGTGCTCTTTTGGGAGATAGAAAAAGAAGGTACTGGACGTCAGGAATGGTTAGCTAATTGTAGCTTTGTGAGGACTTAGACCAGGTGCTGTTACCAAACACTTGACATGGATGAATTTATTTGGTGCTCAAAACATCCCTACTAAGTAGGCATACCATTATCCCCATTTCACAGATGGAGTAACGGAGGCCAAGAGATTATCTTGTCAGGGTCACACAGGACATTAATCCACGTGTATTTGTTTCCTAGAGCTGCCATAACAAAAGTACCACTGTGTGCGTCTGTCTGTGTCCTCCCTTCTTATAAGGACCAGTCATTGGATTTAGGACCCACTCTAATCCAGGACAACCCCTCTTAATTTAATAACATCTGCAAAGACCCTATTTCTAAATAAGATTCCATTCTGAGGTTCTGAGGGGACATGAATTGAGGGGGACAGTATTCGATCTACGACACTATGGACAGGGTGGAGAAAAGGGAAAGAAAGCAGGAGCCCAGGCAGGAGCAAGTTTTGACCAGATGGCCCTGAGAGAGACACAGGATGGGCGACAGTCCCCTTGGGCCTTTGAAGAGGCTGTGAGCCAGGAGCGAGTGGAGGAACCCTGTGCAAGAGATGGGGGTGCCCGGCATAGCCCGGCTGCAAGTGTGAAATGATCCTGCCCAGAGCCAGCTAGCTTTGTGGGGATGGCTTTAAGGAGTAGGTTTGGGGTTAATGCCCTGCCATGCTTCAGTAGCTTAAGGAAAGGTTACCTAGAATATTTACCTTCTCAAGCAGCCGAGTGATTCATTACACCGTGTCTCTGAACCTGTGGGGGGAAGCCCAGAGGCAGACATAAGTGTCTCCAGTCGTAAAATCAGACTTGGAGCACCAGCCACAGGGAAGAAAGTATTTTGGCAGATCATCTGCATCACTGCAAAATAAATTTATAAGCATTCCAAGAAAACTGCAGGGGAGAGTGTAGAAATTCTCCAGCAAGCAAGGAAAGGTAAATGAAAATTAACTGTACCATGCCCATTAATTATTCCTTCCAGGTGTGTAGAACGTAATTAATATGATGTGGACTGCCGTGCTGTCTCTCTTGTTTTATTTAGGTGACCATAAAAGGTAATTTATAAGGGCTTTCCTAGGTTAACTGCCGATTTAATTCCTTGGACTGTGTTTTTCCACAGGCTCTTAGGTTTCTCAACAGTAAAATTCATCCACCGCTGTAGGGGCTTTCAGGAATTTGTGATGAGGTTTGGGTTGGGGGCTGCTCCTCCTTCACCTGAGATGCTCAGTGTCTCCACCCTGAGGCCAGCCCGAAGGTGCCAATTCCTGTTAATCCTGTTAATGTGAGCGTTTTCATGTCACTGAGTGTGACAGTTGTGTACAAAAGAAGCTTTTAAAGAACTTGAAGTTATAAATCTAGCAAGATTCTTCAAGTTAAGAATCTTACTCTGTGACTCATAAATCGAGTACATTTTAAGTTACATTTAGGGTAGCCTTTGATTAATCATTGACCCTTGAACAAACTTCACCTTCTTTTAACGTTTTAAATTGCACTTAAAATCTCATATACTTAATGTCCTTTTTGAGTACTTCAGATGTCTGATTAACAAATACTTAAATAATATAAATCTAATACCTCAGTGACAAACATTAAGTTTCTTAAATGCTCCAATATTATATGTAAACGTAGACGCTTTCAACTTAAAATCTCAAGTCAAATAAATTGTTCAGTTAAATCCTTCTTATTGGTAAGGCAGGGTAACTCCTCCTACTTGAGTAGGTCAAAATCTTAAAAATATTAATCTTATGGGTTTTCTTCTTAAACATTTCTGTACTTATTTAAAATAATAGCCATATTGAGATGTAATTTACATATAAAATTCACTTACTCTAAGTGTAGAACTCAATGAATTTTAGTATGTTTGCAGAGTTCTACAACCGTCACCACAATCTAATTTTAGAACGTTTCCATCACCCTAAAAGGAACTTTCGCATCTATTTACTGTTCCTTGCCTCCCTACCCCCAGCCTTAGACAACCACTAGCCTACTTTCTGTGTCTTTATATTTATTTGCCTGTTTTGGACTTTTTTGGTACTTAATTTGAAATCATGCTGGGTTTTTAAGGAAGCAATTTTGATGTCTCAAACAATTTTGGGGTCACCTCCTGCAATTTTGGGGGTTACTGCCTCTGTGGCTGGAAGCGTCTTTGTAAGCCAACCCCTGGCTGGGGAGCTGAGCTCTGCCTCCGAGTGGGGGGCTCTTGTAACCCATGACCCAGACTCAAGTCACTTACTGCCTAATTCAAATGTCTCCCCATGGAAGACCAGACCCCATCTGGTGGCTTCATTCCATTCTGATTCCCTGCCCACCCACTGGGCTCACTGCTGTAAGACCCAGTGAAAGTGACAGCTGACTGCAGACCGTGGTGTCTCGCTCCAAGGCCACGGTTCTGAGGTCAAGCCCGGCGAGCCACGCTCCTGTGACCACCTAGCATCCTCACAGCGCCCACTCATAGGCCACCAGTCAAGGCACTCACCCAGCAGCCTCTTGGCCCATCTCAGGTTCACACTCCATGTCTTGGTGAGACAGCTTAGAAAGCAAAACCCCAGCAGGGACTCAACCAGATATTTGTACCTCCACGTTCATAGCAGCATTATTCACAGCAGCCAAAAGGTAGAGGCAACACAGGTGTTCATCAGTGGATGAATAGATAAACAAAAATGTGGATATACATACAGTGGAATTTCATTCAGCCTTAAGAGGGAGATTCTGACATGCTACACCGTGGATGAACCTTGAAGACATTATGCTAAGTGACATAAGCCAGACACATAAAGGACAAATACTGTTTGATTCCACTTACATGAAGTCCCTAGAGGAGTCAAACTCATAAAGACAGAAGGTACACTAGAATGGTGGTTGCTAGAGGAGAGGTGATAAGCGGGCAGGTGGGTCACGTGGGCCTCCTGGGCCACAGAAAGGACTCTGGATTTTGTTCTAAGATGGTGGGAAGACTTCGGAGCAGAGAGGATGTTGTGAACTGGTTTATATTTTGAGAAGGTTATTCTGACTGCTGATAGGGAATAGGGTAGGGAGGCCAAGATGGCAGCAGGGAGACCAGTTAAGAGGACTTCGTCCTAGCCCTAGGGGCAGTGATGATGGCTTGGACCAGGTGTTTGGGACCAAGATGAGCTGATGGGGGGAGGGGGTGATGGCAGGTGAGGCACAGGAATTAAGAATGACTCCTGGCTGTTGAGTCTGCCCAGCTAGGTGCATAGTGGTAGTGTTTACCGCAGTGGGGAACATCGGGGAGGGGGACGTTTTAGGGGTGGAAGTCTTGAGTTCTCCTTATAAATGTTTATTGTGTTCAACAACTCCAAGCTGGACCTAAACGAGCACTCTTACCCCTGACCTGATTCTTTCAAGATGTCTAAGTTGGGGAGTTTTAAACCATGTCTCACGACCCATTGGTTGGTTGTAAAATCACTTTAATGAGGGCTTCCCTGGTGGCGCAGTGGTTGAGAGTCCGCCTGCCGATGCAGGGGACACGGGTTCGTGCCCCGGTCTGGGAAGATCCCACATGCCGCGGAGCGGCTGGGCCCGTGAGCCATGTCTGCTTAGCCTGCGCGTCCGGAGCCTGTGCTCCGCAACGGGAGAGGCCACAACAGTGAGAGGCCCGCGTACCGCCAAAAAAAAAAAAAAAATAGGCTTTGTGTTAGATGATTTTGCCCAAATGTAGGCTAATGTAAGTGTTCTGAGCATGTTTTAAGTACGCTAGGCTAAGCCATGCTGTTTGGTAGGTTAGGTGTATTAAATGCATTTTTGGCTTAACAATATTTTCAACTTACGATGGGTTCATTGAGACATAATCGCATCCTAAGTCAAGTCAAGGAAGATCTGTATACCCAACTGTTTCTGGGTCCAAGAAATCATACTGTGAATTGAACCAGTTAGATTCTTATAAAATGGGCTTGCATTTCATTGATTTGAGTTTAGAAAGGAGAAAACAAGTGCTGTAGCTAAATAAAACTGGTAGTGGCAGGTGGGCAGTGGAAGGCCACCGTTAAATGTCCTCAGGGACTCCTTTCTTAGGGCTTTTGATCATCAGACCTTTCATTTTCAAAGGAAAAAAATAACAGCAGCCTGTTGATACTGGCAGTTTCCTTTTTACATAGCAGGAAACAATCTGATGAGTGTAAAGGAAGCCTTAAATCCTAGATCATTCGTGAACCTCTTTGAGTACCTACTGTGTGCCAAGCATCAGAGAAACAACATAGATAAGATGGAGAGGGTTTACTTACTTAATGTCTGGCATATCCTAGGTGCTTAATAAAAATTTCAGTAAGAAAATGAATATGGGCAATAATTGTTAGTTAATAGTTTGGCTGTCACATCACATCATTTTGATGACTCGTGTAACACTGGGTTACATTTTAAATCACCTGTCCTAGAAGCAGTCAGCCAACCAGGTCTGGGGCCAGGAGGAGACTATTGAGATGGTGGACTTGACACCTGCCGTTGGTCCAGCATAGCAGCCGAGAGCATGGGCTGCCTATGTCAGAATCCTGTCTTCATCTCTTCCTAGTCACGAGAACTAGGCGAGTTCCGTAACCTTACTGTGCCGCAGTGTTCCCATCTGTAAAGTGGGGACAGTAGTGGGCCCACCCCATAGGGTTGTTATGTGGATTAAATGTGTGCTCTGCTTGGTGCACTGTGGGTGCCCTCCAGATGTTAGCTGCCACCCTCTGCGTGTGGTGGTCACTCGACCTCCTCTGATGCAGGAGGCACACAGGATAAATAAACCCATGTGCGTGATTGCTGGCCCTTCCTTTGCCTCCCAGGCCTTAGCAAGTAGGTCCTCATTGCTATCATTTGGGTATGAAAGAGCTCAGTCATCAGGTTGGAGTCTCAGCTTGGTAAATTTCTCCCTGCATGGCCTTGACCTTGGTCAAGTTCCTGAGGTTAAGGGAGGCTCAGAGAGGTTATCTGGAAAATACAGGTACTTTCTTTACTGTGTGAAGGATTATGCTGAGCCAAGTGCCCGGCACACAAGGCGTACTCCGTAAATGGTGGGATTGTTATCATCCCCATAAAAAGCACCCAAGGACCTGGCTTTTGTGGCCTGGGGTGCCGGAGCTGGTTGGCGGGGGCCCCCACTGAAGTCTCGGGCTAGGCCTGCAGGAGGCCCCAAGGGCGGCCGGCCTTGGGAAAGGGCCCACACGGTCAAAACATTTTAAAGGCCTTGTAGTAGAAAAAGAAACCAATTAAATAATACTGCCCCCCATAAAAGCTGACTTTTAATGGGTTCTGTGGTGGGGTTTTCTCCGTGGCGGTCTCGTAGCCATAGGTCTTGGGGAGACTGTCTGCCTCTATGCGGACAGTTTAATCTTGCACTGCGTGGGCATAATTTTACAAGTTTTACGGGTGTTTTGTCTCCCCTGAAGTGTTGCTGTGTCCTTGTGCGCTGAGGGCAACCTGCGTGCAGTTAACAGTTTACCTGTTTTGGGTGGAAATGAAAAGTGAAGTAATAAAGAAAAACCCAACGTGGGTTTTTCCCCTCTCGTGGAGACACCCATGGAAGAACAAAGAACCAGTGTCTTCCCGGACCACTTACTCAGATTCTAATGGCTTTTATGTGTAGACATTTGCCCACAGGATCCCCTCCTCCCCAGAGAGGGCTGCAGGGCACGTCGGGTGTGTTTGGGGCTTGTACTGCCTACCCCAGGGCAGGGGTCAGCAAACGACTGCCCAGGGGCCACATCCAACCCACCGCCTCTTTTTGTGAAATGACTGGGAAAAGAAAAAACTCCAAAGAAGATTTCCTGACACGTAAGAATTACATAGGCTTCAGGTTTCAGTGCCAGAAATGGAGCTGTATTGGCACCTCATCCCGCCCATTCGTTTGTGTGTCATCTGGAGCTGCTGCTGCCCTGCCCCAGCTGAGTTGAGAAGTTTCCATATACTGTGTGGTGCAAAGCCAAATACTCTCTTGCCCTTTATGGAAAAGGTTGGCTGACCCTCTGCTCTAGGAGGTAAAGGAAGTGAGAGAAAACAGCTTCAGGTTTGTTGGAATTGATGATTTATTCTCAGGGTTTCCACGGGGCTCAAAGTGACAAGTCAAGGGAGAATTGCATGAGAAGGAGTCAGTTCTCCTGGAGACCTTCCAGAGGAATCGGCTGCTTGTGGAGATGGCTCTCCTCGCTATTCTGACCTCAGGTTGGCTTCTGAGCAGAGGGGCCTGAGTTATCCCCCTCCGGCCAGCCCTCCCCGTCTGCCTGGCTTTCCTGTAAGACTCCCGAAGCCCGGCTTGAGGTCTGGTAACTTCTCATCAGCTCCCCTGATGGTTCGAGAATAAAGAAATTTCCACCTTCCCTCCCAGGAGGCAAGCGCTTTTTGTCATAAGTTCTGTGCAGACCTACTTGATGATGTCCAATAGCTTCAGAAATTTGTAACAGACACTTTTTGGCCAGCCCCTGGCTTAAGCATTCTGCATATAGTAGTAACTCATTTAATCCTCACAACCAACGCAGGGAGTGAGGTCCTCTTCTCACCCCCATTTTACAGAGGAAGAAACAGGCACGGAAAGGTTAGGTATCTTGCTTAAGGTCACACAGCAGGTGTGAGGTAGAGCCAGGATCCAAACCCAGGCTGTCTGCTCAGGAGTATCCTGCCTACTGCCACTACACTGGGGGAATTCTTTAGGCCTGTGAAAGGATATGCTTTCCTTGTTCCCCCCCTGCCCCTACAATGTCATTCCACAGGAAAAGGGCCTCCTGTATGAGAAGGAGGCACTTGTTCCTTCGTTAATTCATCCCTCCCCCCTCCTCTCCCTCCCTCCCTTCAACAAATAATTGTCAGGAGGGTGACTATGTATTAAGTTCTGTGCAAGGGGCTTCACGAGGAGGGGGTTTTGTGAACAAGAAGAATGAAAAAAGAATCTTTTTTCCTTTGAAAAACTGTTCTTAGTATCCTCAAAGCTGTTGGGTTTTTGAGAAGTTCACTTAACTCCTCCTCTTTTATTCATTGTAAGTGCTCATCCTTACAATGAGAACCATAAACCGTAAATTTCATCCAGAACCATAAACCCCCGCATCCTTTCTGCCTCAAGCTGATCTTGTCATTAACAATAACGTAATGTACAAGAGGCTTTGGGGAGGCTGGCCCTCTGACTCCCCCAGTGGGAAGAGCCCGCCTGGGGAAGGCCCTGCGCCGTTCTCCCCCTCGACACCCCGAAAGAGGGCTCCCGCAGGGGCTCGAGAGCCAGGAATAAGAGCTCATAACTGATTGTGGAGGGAGGAGGCTGCCGCATTTTAAAAATATCACCAAGTCTGGCGTTGGTAGGACTCGCTCTCTTGGGACAACAGTTACAATGTCGTCTGCAAAAGTTCAGGGTTTTAGGTGCCTGTCTTGTTTTCTGAAGGATTTGCTGGGCAGAATTTTCAGCATTATTTATGTCCTTCTGGGTGTGGACAAGCCTGAAGGCCAGGGAAGACCCATGGGCCCCCATGGCACCAGGCAAAGGATCAGCTCAGCCGGAAGCCTGTTCTCTCTCTTCCTTCCCCAGCAACTACCTTCTTCCCTCCTCTGTGCCCTTTTCTTGGTCAGACAGCAAACGTTTGTTGCTCATTTCTGATGAGCCTTCACTTTCTCTCCTCAGTCATGCGGAGGAGCCCCTTCGGTGTGGACATCTGCTGCCGGAAGGGGTCCCGAAGCCCCCTGCAGGAGCTCTACAGCCCGACCCAGGTAAGCCCTGGAAACGTCCTTGCTTCTCGGCTTGGTCTCCATGTGTCAATTTTTTGGGGGGTGGAGGGGGATTGAAAAATGCCCTAATTCTGGTCTTTGGGGATTTGAAACTTCCCTCCACTGCCTGGCATTTTACCTTCAGTGGTTGCTTTCTTGGTTACCCTTTTGCTCTAGAATGGCTCTGAAATTCTAGTGAGAGGTATTTAGAATGAGAGGAACAGCTTGATAGAGTGCGGGGCTGAGCTTTCAGACCTGCCCAGGTTTGGGATCCCTGAGAGCCATACAGTTGCAGGTGCCAGCAAGGGGACTCTGAAGTTGCAGAGCCTGCCAAGCTGTGCAGTCTCCCCTGTGACACCCCCAAAGAAGGCTCACATGGGGGTGAACTCACCACCCAGCTCCCACATCTGGTTATTAGAGCCCAAAGATGTCCCCAAGAGTTGCACCTCACTGCGTCAGTTTGACAGGACTCCCTTGGGTGGGGAGACTTTTTGCTTAAGTGACTGTCACAGTAAGTTGGACTTGATTATGAAAAGAGTTCCTCTCTGAGCAAAATAAGCTCCAGCCAGGGTAAAGTGCCCTCCATGGAGAGCTAGGAGCAAAGGGAGGAGGCCTGGTTGCCACGGTGATGGCCTTGTTGATGTGTGTCGGTCTTGACACGGAGACTCCAAGGCTGGTCCTTTTGCGGGAATATGAATTAGTTTGTGATGCCAAGAACTGGTGAATGAACAACTAGTGGCCCATTAGCTGACCTTTGACAGCTGGGGAGAAAGTGGGGGAAATGTACTGCTTTGGCTGTAATCTTTGAACTTTATTTTGTATCAAATTCTTGATTTAGTATTTCTGGGGACCAAGGTGCTTGTTAGAGGAAGAAACTGCTTGGTTCCCCAAAAGTGATGAATTCCCAGAAGTCTTGCAAAGGGACGAGCCTGAGAACTTTCTGATTCTACATCTCTATCCTGTCTTTCACCCGTACTCCCGTCTGGAAAAATGGACTCCTGAATTTGTGCAGAATGGGTGGCCTAACCATGTTAGTTCACTCCCCTATCAGCCCACCACTTTGGAGCTCAGTGTGATGGGGCCAGATTCGCCAGGTAGTTGCAAACTCAGATTGCCTGAGGCCTCCTTTACCGGGTTCTCTGGTGACGCAGCAGGGAATTTGTATTTTGTTTTGTTTTGTTTTGTTTTTTTAATTTTTATTGAAATATAGTTGATTTACAATGTTGTGTTAGTTTGAGGAATACCGTAAAGTGATTCAGTTATACATATATATATTTTTTACATTCTCTTCCATTATAGCTTATTACAAGATATCGAGTATAGTTTCCTGTGCTATATACAGTAGTTACTTGTTGGTTATTTTGTATTTGGGTTTTGTTTGGTGCCCAAGTAATCTGATTATTACAGGCGAGTCTCCCAGCCTGTTCACACATTGGTCCTAGGGAAAAGGATTTCTGGTAAAGCCATGTTGAAAACAGCACATGCTGCTGAGATGCAGAGCATCCCTCTCTCTTAGTTGACATCCTCTGTTCTCAGATCATTTTCTACGTCAAAACCAAACCATTGAAGTGCTCCTGCTTTCCTGAGGAAATTTTATGGGCAGCATATGGGTGTCATGGGAGGAGCTATTTCTGAAGTAGATGGCCCTGTGGACAGGAAGTCCGTGGACTGTGTCTGCGCCTGTCACTATTGTGTCCCTGTAGTGGGTGGCCCCAAATATCTGTGACTGAGAGAATGAAAGTCCAGGTTTAAATTCCTGCTTCACCTCCAGCTGGTTGTGCAACCTTGCATACATGGTGAGTCCTCTGCAAGGGTCAGCTTGCCCGTCATGATGAGTCCTCTGCAAGGGTCAGCTTGCCCATCATGATGAGTCCTCTGTAAGGGTCAGCTTGCCCATCATGATGAGTCCTCTGTAAGGGTCAGCTTGCCCGTCATGATGAGTCCTCTGTAAGGGTCAGCTTGCCCGTCATGATGAGTCCTCTGTAAGGGTCAGCTTGCCCATCATGATGAGTCCTCTGTAAGGGTCAGCTTGCCCATCATGATGAGTCCTCTGTAAGGGTCAGCTTGCCCACCTCTCTGGAACGTAGGGAGGATGAAATAATTCTGATGTGTCAGGGGCTATGTAAACATGATCCGTCATAACCACGGTCATGAGAATGGCTTCACTCGTGGAAACCTTGATTTTAGAGTCAGACCTGGGTTCGAAGCCTGGTGTGTGAATGAGCACAAGACATGTAACCCCTCTGAGACGGCCTTTCTCCTTTATAACACGGTGCTGACAATTCCTGCCTTGCAGCCTTCCATGAGAAGATGTGCCCAGCTCAGTGCCTTTTATGGAGTTTGCTCATTCCCAGATTCATTCATGCATTCACTCATTCATTTCTTCACACACTCTTACGAGTGTCCACTATGTGTAGCACAGTGCCAGGCACTGGCCACAGAAGGGTGAGCAAGGGCCTGTGTGTGGTTAGCTTTCCATGTCTGGTTCTCCTTGTTATCCCAGAGCTGGCTTGAGTGGGTTATCTGGTGAGGGGGACCCTGCTTGGTCCATTTGTAAACCAATCAGAGGAGAGAGAACCTTCCTGGGTAGAGCTCATCCCTTCCATCTGGTGGTGTTGGGTTCGGATGCTCACTTAGAAGCCTAGGACCCGGGAGGGAAGACGGGGCTGGAGAGGCAGCTCTGGGAGCCATTTGTGAGAGGTGGGTGAGTCATCAGCCTCCGTCAAGCACTCATGGGCAAGCTGTCTGGCCCCTTTTGCTGGTAACCAGGAAAATGTCCCTGCAGGAGGATCTCCCTGTTTCCTCGGGATGTTGTCCCGGGATGTTTTTTCTTAGGCTGGTTTCCTTTACAAGCTGCAATTATGTTCTCCTCTCATGCACGTTCCGTCAGTGGCGCTTCTCAGAGAAACCGTCTTGGTGACCTTTTGGGGCTGCTGTGGGCCGGGGAGCTCAGAGGAGAGAAGGGTGCGGGAGATTCTGTTGAGTTGAGTAGGGTTTTGTGTCCCTGAGACATTAGCAAACATTGCATCCGTTGGGGCTTGGTTGTGGTTTCTCGTGTTCCCCTACCAGCCAAGCTGTGGAAGCCGCTAAGCCTGGATTGATGTTATCACAGAGGCAGATGACAAGCCCTGTAATTGCTAGAAACCGAACTGCTCCCGGAGATGCCGTTTCCCCATTTTATGTTGGATGGTGATTTGCGTCTGATATATAATGGTGAAAATAGGAACTGTTTGTTTTAGATGATAAGAAAACCAACATAATGGCGGGAAGCACCATCTTAGTTAGCAGGTGCTAGTACTGTAGGCCAGATGCTATCTAGATGCCTACACACGTCTCGTGGGGTGCTGGTATTAAGCCCCGCGCTAGGTAGTGCACCCCCACTTTAGGTATGGGAGAACAGGCTGAGGAGCTTGTCACACAGCTTGTAGGAAGCAGAGGAAAGATTCAAATCCAGGACGGACTCCAGATGCATTTATCTCCATGCTGTATTCACTGTCACCAGCAAAGTTCTCTTGGCAGGAATTACCCCATACAAAAAAAAAAGAGAGAGGAAAAAAAAAATCTTATCCAGATTTCCACTGGACAAAGTCTTAAAAGCTCCCTTAGGAAAATTGGCTGTAATCCGATTTTAGTGTCCAAGGTTTTCTTATTTTAGTGCCTCACAAACCCCTAACCATTAAAACAACAATTGGTGAAAAAACAGTTTGTAGTTGATATTCTTAGAAAAACTGCACTCGGATGTCTTATAATTTTCCTGGTTCTCTGCTGTCTTCCTGGCCCCAAAATAAAACGTAATTGCTGATCAGATCAGCTGGCGTCAAGTCACCGAAAGTTCAGGAGTTGCCAGCTGCATATTTGTGGGCCGAGCACATCTGTGGGCCGCCCGGCTCAGCTCAGACGGCAGGGCAGAGCTATGCTGTCAGCCATTAATAGGGCATAATTGCCCCTAAAATGCCAGCGAGGGTGAGACAGCTTGTCCTGCCTCGCCCACCTCCCGGTCCTCTCGTGTGTTCCCTGAAATCTTCCCAGCATCACTCATGTGGTTCAGACCTGCCCCGCCTGGTTCTTTCTTTAGCGTTTATACTTGCTCTGTGATTACCACATTCTGAGAATACAGATACTCAGCCCAGGGGCTGACCAGGAACTCCTAACTGCTGAGTCTAGGAGGTCTTCACTCATGCACCAGTGGCGTGCGGGCCTTCCTAGGGGCCTCTGAGGACCAGTCAATATAATATTTTGACTAGTCAACATTTTATTATAATAATAAAATTGGATCTTTACTGGTGTAATCGTCAATGTGTTAAAAGTAAATTTACTTCTCCATAAGGTAGGCTCGAGGAGGAAGGATGGAGAGAGGGAGAGAAGGGAGGTAGGAAGGAAAGAAGGAAGGGAGAAAGGAAGAAAGTTACTGTTCATTGAATGTATAATACACGTCAGTGTCTCTTCTAGGTGTTTTACACACGTATCTAATGGAATCTTCACAACAATCCTAAAATCTGATAGCCCCATTTTTCAGATAAGTTAACTGAAGCCCAGGAGGACTGAGCAATTTGCCAGGGTCCCACAGTCCCTAAACAGTAGTGCCGGCTCTATCTGACCTGGCGAGATAGTGGGAGGGAAAGAGCCTATCCCGTTATCTTTCCCAGGGGAAAAAATGCTCCCTTGAGGTTCTTTTTCATGGTGACTCAAGCTGAGATCTGGGACGGGCTCAGGATAGTTGTAAAATTCCCAAAGGCAGGGGCCAAGGCTCATGGAATGGTATGGAATGCACAGTAGATGTCCAATAAACAATTGCAGATTTTTTTTTTTTTTTCTCACTGAACATGATATTTTTGGAGGGGCCTTTGTCTCCTGGCTGGAGCCAGACTAAGCAGGAGTCACCCCCAAGAACTCTGCTGTAGGATAGCACAGCTTGGTGACATTTGGAAGTTGGGGTCTTCGATTAAAGTTTTAGATTGAAAAAAGCTTGAATTGTCCAAGGGAGGGTGGGAAACACTTCTAGCTCCAGCCTAAATAGTTTTCTGAGCAAGGCTTGCCAAGATTCGTTTTGTCTACAGATGCTCATAGGATAAACAGAGGAAAAAGACGTGGGGAAGAGAGGCGTGTAGGTAATAGAACATGACAAGTGCTGTGTGTTCGAGGCATTCTGAAAGGTTATGGGAGAATCAGGAGTGAGCAGTTAACCCTTTGAGGCACAGGGCACAGTGCGAGGCTTTCTAGAGGAGATGGCATTTGAGCCAGGCCTCTGAGGACACATCAGACTTCACTGGACAGAGAAGAGGGAACAGCTTCCCAGAGCGAAGGAACAGCAGGAGTGAGGTGCACAGGTGGGACGGTCCATGGCGCATTCAGAGAACGGCGAGGGGTTTGTAGCTGGCGTGAAAGAGCATGTTGGAAGCTGATTGGAGAGAAGGCAGGAATGGCAGGTTGGTACCAGCTGGATAAGGCTCATTTGCCCTTCTGGAGGGTTTAGTCTTCAGCCACCGTCAGGTTGGTGGTCCCAAGGAGCCCCCTGGAGATGGTGTGCACCTTACAAACCAGCTGCTGCTTCTCACTTGGCCACTTGTTAACTCCGGGGCTTCTCTAAGGAGGTCTGGCCCCTTCTGGCCGCAACCTCCTCATCTGTAACATGCAGGGGTTGGACTGGACCCGTGCTTCTCAACACCTCCTGCACTCAGGAGCTTTGAAAAAATGACCAATGCCCAGACCCCCAGAAATTCTGATTTTATTTGTTGGTCTGGGATAGGGCTGGGGTGTCAGTGTTTTTCAGATTCCCTAGGTGATTCTGATGGGCACCCAGAGCTCAGAAGCATTGGGTTGGAGATTCTGTAAGGGCCCCTCCAGTTTTAAAATCTTCGATTCTTGCATAACCCATAACTTGAAAAGCAACTCAAAACATGTGCATCGAGGTTGCTCTCTATCTTTTCTACTGTCTTTGTATATGAAGGCCTGTGTAAATTATTTGTACTCGGCCTCATTCACGAGGACACGGAGACCACGTTCCTTCCTGTGCTGCATGGGACGGACGGTTGTTGCGTCAATGCCCTGAGTGTTGGAGACTCATTGTGTGAACAAACCCAAAAAGCGGAGCCCTAGCGCAGAATATTGGGTGGAGCCCTGTGTAAACGAAACTTGAGCCACTTAGCTCTCGATCCCATAAGAAGGAGAACCTAGACTTGTTCCAAGCCAGACATCAGGTGGGCGCTTCTGAAGGATCAGCTTCAGTCTCACAAATAAGCATGAAAGGGAGAAAGAGCTCTCTGCCTTGAGAATCGTTCAGGAAGAACAATGCTGAATGGCCCTGTCCACTGGGGAAGGCAAGAGAGAGCAGACATTGTACAGCCCCCAACTCTGGTCAATTAATCCCTTCATTACCAACCACCTGGTAAATGACGAGTCCCTCTAATTATCTTGCATTGACCCAACAGCTGTCTACCAGCCAAAGAGGGATTAATTGATTTAGTTGTGGACAGGCTCCTTAATGCAAAGATATTACTTACTGTCAGCCTAGCAGAACGGCAGCTGGCTGGCAAAGGTGAAATATTACATCAGCTTTGATCTTACATACAGCACTTGGAAGAATGCTTCATTATTAATTGCAAGTTACAATAGATGAGCAGAGTCCATTGCAAAACCTGGGGACAATGGGCCGCCTTTTCCACTGTGGCCGGTGGCTTCATTATTCTTGAACCAGGGAAGGTGCCCTGGTCGGATTTCCAGTCAAGCCTGGACAGATGGCGAATCTAGAGTCGGACGCAGTTCGGGTTGAAAGAGGTGATTGGATGCTGGAAGGAAGGGCGGGATCCCAGCCCAGGTGTATGACGTGGGGCAATTACTTAACCTCTCGAAGCCTCAATTTCCTTATCTGTAAAATAGGAGCATGACACCAGTCTTGCAGGTTTGTGAGATTTAAAATCGTGTATGAAAAGCACCTAGGATGGTGCCCAGGGCAGAGTTGGTGATAGTCAGTAGCCATCAGTGATCTGGGTTGAGTTAGGTCACCTGGGACTTCTCTTAGGGGGTCTGGGACCATGCTTGGTCCCTGTCCTGCAGGCTCAGACATTTGGCAGATGTGCACTTGGAATAATAATAATAAGATTATTTTGTTGAATAATAATAAAATAGATGATTTCCTCTTGCCTGGAAGCTACTAGCTAGCTATTCATCACGAGCACTACCTAAAAATTTTGATTTATGTTATGTGTCTAGTAGACTCAGTTATAGGGAAGCTTGCTGTGCTGATTTTTAAGGCCATGAGTGCCTGTGTGTGTGTGTGTGTGTGTGTGTGTGTGCGCGTTTGTGTGTGTGTGTGTGTGTGTGTGTGTGTGTACACTGAACCCACATCCTGGAAAATGGGCAGATTCAGCTGTTAAGTTTTAAAGGTCTCCTGTGATTGTGTCTGTCGTACCCACAGCACGTAGCTAAGTGCCTCATTAAGAGTTGTTAAATAAGACCATCTCTGGGCCGTGTTAATGCGAGGCCATTGATTTCATCGATTGGTCCACATTTCATTCAGGTTGTTTTTATAGGCAGTTGTTCTGTTTCTGGAAGCCTAACTTGACCCAGTGTATTCAAATCTGGATAGCTCGATGCTCTAATGGGGTTTTTCTGTGTCAGGCTGTGTGGATATAATCTGGCATATTTCAATGAGAGGAGGGCATTCAAGTGACAAAACAACCTCAGCAATTTCCAAGTGGTAACACAGCTGTAAAATCTGCCACTTTTGGAAAGTTATTTCCTAAATTACCCTCAATTATAAGAGGTCTCTACATAATTTGATTTTTCTGTAAATTATACAACTTAGGGAGCTTCTCAGCCAACTGGATTTTAACCTTGTTGGAATGGATAGAGCTGAGACAAAGCCCTGGCTTGCTCTCAAATTCTCTGTAGGAAAGACGGGGTTGGGGGATGGGGTGGGGTGGGCATCAGCTTCCCCCCATCGGGCCACCCTCTTGACCTGCAGGTCTGGTGGGGAGCAGGGTTTCCACCCTGCCTCCACCACGAATTACTGTGAACTCGGGGGCCAACAGCTGAACCTTTTCAAACCCTTCAGACCTTGTTTATAAAGTAGGAATAAAGTACTAACTGTTCAGTTATTAAGGATTAAATTAGAGTATATATAGCAAGTTCCGGGCATGTGGCAAGCTGCTCAGTCGATGCTGTTTTTTTCAATTCATATTAGCTCAGATGAAAACTCCTCCAGGAAGCTCCCCCTGATTCCCCCCCACCCCCCTTCAAACTCAGGTTAAATGTCCTTCGAGAATGGTGCTGCCTACTCACAATGTAGTGTGACTTGTATATGTTATTCGAAATTTTCCAGCGGCTACATTTTAAAAAGTAGAACAAAAACCAGGTGAAATTAATTTTAATAATATACTTTATTTAACCCAGTATAACCAAAGTATGATCATTGCTACATGTAATCAATAAAAATATTAAGATATTTTACACTCTTGTTTTTGTACTGAGTCTTTGAAGCCCTGTGTATTTGACACAGCACATCTCACTTTGGGCTGGTCATATGTCCCATGCTCAATGGCCACAGGTGGCTGGTGACAGTCATACTGGACAGTGCAAGTCTATCCTCACCCCCATGCCCATGTTCCCCTCATTCGTGACACTTACCTTATGTGTTTGAGATGATCTAAGTAGGCTTTGAGCCTCTTGAGGACAAGGTCTGCGTCATTCATCTTGGTACCCTGTGGCTACTCCATCCAGCCACAGAAAAGGAGCTCAGTAGGTGCTTGGCACTGAGCGAATCGCCTGTCCCTGGGCCTTGAGCAAGCCCGGTGTGTGGAGATCATGCTGAGGAGGCGACCAGGGCTTCGTGCCCCCAGAGACACCGAGGCAGCCAACCATCAAGGCGGGAGGCTTGCTGGGGCTGAGTAAGTCCTTGGTCTGAAGAGGACGTCTCCACTCCAGGCTGAGGCCTGACGTTTCTCCTAAAAAACATCCTTCCAAAAGTCCAAGTGCAAGGACCATGGAAGGGCTGACACTTAGAAAGACACTGGTCATTTACACCTCAAGTTAGGTTTTGTTTGTTAGTTTTTCAGAGAGAGGTTTAATGCTGTGTGCATTCACACACCAAAGCTGTTTTCACAAACGTAGAAAAGTCTAACTGTGTATTTCCTCGAGGTCCATCCCAAGAGCATGGGCTGTTTCAGATGTGGATGGAAGTAGGCAGCACCACCAGATTCCAGAGGCGTCTGAGGGGCGTCGGTTTCATTAATTGTCCTTCTTAAATTTGCCATTGTTGTAGGGTACCCAGTCCAGAATCAGCTGCCAGCCGGTGGCCCACACCAGTCCCACGGCGCCTGTGGCGCCCCGCACGCCCACCGTGGGAATCCAGTTTTTGGCCAGCTCGCGGTAGCGACGGCCCAGGAACCTGCTCAGCGTTACAGTGCTGTCCTAACTTCTCAGCTTCGGTTTTATAAGATTCTGTCTTGAGACTGGCGTGTGACAGTGTGGGGAGCGTGGAGAGAACAGGTACAGGGAACTGGATGCTTGAAAGAACTGGAGAAAGTGAGTCACAGACTCAGAAGGAATGGGGGGAGGGGCGGGGAGGGGACTGCTTAATCCAGACCTCGCCCTTCCTCAGTACACAGCCCACATTCAGCCCTGTTTCCTTTTCCCTCCCCTCCTCCCTGCTTCCCTCCTTCTTCCAGAGCAGGTGGCACAAGTAGGAACCCAGTAAAAATGCATTGAATGGAATGGGACTGAACTTCCTGGATGCCATCTTTCCTTCCCCCCCTTATTATATACCTACCGTTTTCATTTCCTACGGCTGCCGTTAACAGAGGACCACAAACTGGGCGGCTTAAACCACGAAAATGTATCGTTTCCCATTTCTGGAAGCTGCGGGTCCGAGATCAAGGTGTTGGCAGGGTTGGTTCCTTCTGAGAGCCCGAGGAAGAATCTGTTATATGCCCCATTTCTAGCTTCTGGCAGCTTTTGCTGCTGTTCTTTGGCTTTCTTTGCTCGTAGAGGCATCACCCCAGTCTGCCTTTGTTTTCATATGACGTTCTCCCTGTGTGTGTGTGTGTGTGTGTGTGTGTGTGTGTGTGTGTGTCTGTGTCCAAATCTCTCTGTTTTATAAGGACTCCAGACGCAGTGGATGAGGGCCCACCTGCTCTAATAGGAGTTCATCTTAACTAATTACATCTATAGTGACCCTCTTTCCAAATAAGGTCACCTTCTGAGGTACCGGGGCTAGGATTTCAACATATGGATTGGGCGGGGGAGGGGTGGCGCAGTGCAACCAGTGACACCTGCCGTGTGTATAGCGCTGTGCTAGATGCTGGGGCACTTAAGACAAGGAAGTCCTTGACCTCTGTTAGTTCATACTCTAGTGGGCAACTCAGGCCAGTAAACTGTCCATCACAAAACAAAGCTTTATTTGAGTTTGGTATTCGGTGCTGGAGGAGTGTAGATGGACCAGGAAGTTAAGCGAGGCGTGCGCACGTGGGATTGTGTGCACCGTATGTGCTCCTGTGTTTGTGTAGCCTTTGTCACCCTGACTGAGCAAAGACACAGGAGAGGTGACACACAGGGGACCATCTGGTCCTGCCCTCCCCCGCATAAACACCAGCTAAGGGGAGAGGACGTCCTGACTATCAGGGGACTGGAGCACCGTCCCTCCTGGGCGGGCACCCCATCCATGCCCCTCTGGTGATGACCGGCAGCCCAGGGATGCGTGAAAACCGGTTTGACAGTAGCTCCTGACTTCTAGAAAAGTCTGCAGCTCCAGTGTCTCCAGCTGATAGTCTGCTGTTCAGTGTCTACATGACCATGCCAGAGGACACTGCCAAGTTGGCCCTGCTCCAGCCTTGGCAGGTGCAGAGCTGCTCTGGAAGGAAGCTGGAACATGCCACAGGGGTGGGAGGCCCAGGCAGACTCCGCTGCTGCCTAAAATGGCCTGTTGCAATGTTTCCTCCCCTTTGTCTTCTGTCAGGGGTTGAAAGCCACAAAATGGCCAGCATGCAGTTCTGGCAATCATTTGGACTCTTGGAGAAACCGCTCTGCATGTCTATTCCATCTCCAGCCTGTGCCCTACAGGACATCCACAGATACGTCCACAGCTGTAACGGCATCTCGCCAGTGCAGGGCTTGGCTATGGAGAGCTCGGCCAGCCCACTGCTTGCTTGGATCCAGGCCTCACATCCTGTCCCAGTATTTGGGGAAAAGTTCTGAGAGAAAGGGGCATGTCTGAGGCCCTAACCACGGCTAGCGTGGTTAAGAGCACGGGCCTTAGAACCAGCTGGAACCCCAGAGCCACCGCCTGCCAGCTGTGACTTGGGGAAGCTTCTTACCTTCTCTGTGCCTCGGGTTTTTCACCTGCAAAATGAGGATAATACATTACTAGCATCTACCTCATAGGGTTCTTGTGAGGATTAAATTTGAATCCGCAGAATGAGGCCGACATAGGTGTTCGCTGTTTGATGTTTGCTGTTATTGTTATTCAGGGACAAAAGCCAGAAAGGAGGAAATGATCCTGGGGGGACACATGAGCCAGTTGAAATTCAGGTCATTTGGAAGGCAGGGCTCCACGTAACTGGCTCGTCTTCTGCCTGTTAAAAGGGAACTCCGTCTTCTAGAGCAGAGGGTCTCTGTCTCGGCTGCACTTCAGAATCAAAAAAGGAAATTTAAAACATCCACACATTCAACCCACTAAATCAGAATTTCTGGGGTGTCGGTACTTTTTTTTAAAGCTCCCAGTTGATTCCAGCGTGCAACCCAGTTTGAGAACCACTTGCTCTGGCTTTTTCCTACTCAAAGACAGGTCCGGGGACCACCAGCCTTGGCATCACTCAGGAGCTTGTTAGAAATGCCTTGGCTCCCACCCTAGCCTGCTGAATGGAAACCTGCATTTTAACAGGGTCCCAGGTGGTCTGCAGCAGTGTTCACTGGAGAGGGCTCCCGAGAGAACAGTCCGCTCCCTGGGGGCGTCTAGAAGAACCAGCTGTCCGTGCATTAGATGAGCAAGGACAGGTGGCACAGGGTCTGCATGGATTTCAGAGACAGAGGCCAAGAAGAGGTCCCTACCTTTCGTGGAGATGGGCACGCTGTTGCTTTCTGGAAACTTAGAAAACAGATACTATGTTTGTGCCGCCTGGGGTGCTTGTCAGGGGCAGGGAGCTTCAGTCCCATGGTGGGCCAGTTGGATGGGCAGCCTCTCGGGTCCTCTGGATGCACTGAATGTTCATAACTGGCTCAACTTGGAGGAAGAAAACGTGACTTTGAACGGGGACCCTGGAAGCGAAGGCCACTGTGATGCCTTTAAAAGGCCTCATTCTTTCTGGGTGCTGAGTTCCTGGGGTGAAGGGGAGCTGAGTGAGGAGCTGAGCTGGGCTGCCTTGGTGGCCGCAGTCTGAGTTGGTTCTCCTCGCGGTTTGGGCTGTTCCTGACCTCACTTTGTCAGGAAACAGGAAGGAGGCACCCAAGGTAGACCCTCCATGCTCCCCCACCCCACTTCAGCCTTTACCTCCAAATGACATTTTTAGGTGTCACCCTCTCCTGTCCCCCCACCCCAATCCCATCCCCCCACTGCCTCTAAATGCCAGGCGCAGCAGATCTCAAGCAATGAAGTTTAACGGGAAGAGAAGGGAATTCAGAGCCTGAAGTCCTAAGTTTAAATTTCTGCCTCTTTCTGCTTGATCTTGGTCAAGTATCTCAGAGTGGAAAATAATTTATTTAATTTTAGCTGAAGAGGCCACATAGTATAGCAGTTAAAACTGGGGTTCTTGGAATCAGGCTTCCTGGGTTCAAATCCATACTTGCTGGCAGAGTAACCTTGGGTCATTTACCTAATCGCTGGGTACCTCAGTTTCTTTATCTGTAAAATGGGGAGAACAGCAGTTCCCACCTCTTTGGCTTGTTATGAAGATTTAATGAGTTGAGTGCCTAGAACAGTAGCTGGAGGCACAGAGTCAAGTATGTTAGTAAATGTTCTTTTTTTACCTTTACATTTGCAGATTTAAAACTTCCCACTGTTCTTTTCAAAAAAAAAAAATTGTAATCACAGTTTGGGTTCCAGTAACTGACTTTTAAGAGGAGCTTCTCTTGCCCAGTGACGTTTATAGTTCCTCACATTCAAACACCCTGTTGTTGCTTTTCAAATGCAGCAGTCCCCATTTTACAGGTGGGGAAACTGAGGCACAGAGAGGCCTATTGACTTTTAGAGTAACACGTGCAGGGTCATCCGATCCAGTCAAGGAGTTGCAGAGCCACAATTCAGCCTGTTGTTCTTGGGACCAGGCCACCTCTGCCAGCTCAGCTGGCGTAGAGATTCGTTGACTACATGGGTGACCCAAACGCATTTGATTCTCAATTCATTGGTCCTTAAAGTAGTGATGGAACCCCCCCCTCCCCGTGAGAACTTGTAAATAGGCTGGCTCCTGCCTGCCTTTGGTAGGTGGTGACCACGGCGCTCCAGGCACACCTGGGTGAAGGATGCTGCTTGGTCCTGGGGCCCCTTCTATCCCAGCGGGCAGGATGCGGCGAAGGGGAGCAAGGATGATGGGGCACCCTGTGCCGGCCACTTCTCTCCTGGCTTCTCAGTTTCTCCCAGAAACTCGCTCACCCCTCATGAGTCAGACAGAGCATCTTTAAACCAGGAACAAGATTGCTCAGGCCAGAGATGGTACCTGAAATAGGCAAGTTACAGGAAGTGCTTCTGAGGGTTTAAGAGTTGGAAGATTGCTTCTTTGAGTTCTCTGCCTAGGCACAGTGACCATACGTAATTGTCTCCTCCGTTCATTCTTGTCAGGAGTGGCCTGTTTGCGTTCATCCCCCCGGATCTGTGTTATGAGCCCAATGGAGACACTGTTTGGCGGTCTCTTGCCATCCTCTTGCCAGAACCCTGACCAAGAATCAATGTTCAAACAGGAATCAGGATGATTCCACGTCTCTTTCCTAATTAGCAGAAAGCACAGAGCCAGTGAAAGCAAACAGGCAGCTTGGTAAGGCCAGGGTAGGGGCTGCCCATTTGGGGAAGTGTTGGCCACACTGATTGGTATATCCACTGGGCTTCTGTTGTGTCAGTTGGATCCACAGCCTGGCACAGACCATGGCAGTAGTTGGCAGAGGGAATTATAGGCAAGGGTTAACTCATCTCCAGACCCCTTGATCGCTAAGAGTAAAGAAGTATAGCTAGACTCACACTAAGTCCCTCGTTTTTGCAGATGGAACATTCTGAGTTCGACTTTTCAAGAGCAGCCTGGAAGTCCATTAACAAGGGACACTTGTAATCTTTCAGAGGAACAAATTTGAATCAGAGGAAGCCAGTTCCTCAGCTCACCAGTGAGCCCAGCCATCCCCTCAGCACAGCAGCTTTGTAATTCTGTAATCATCATTCCCAAAGAACCTTCATTCTAGGACTGGTGGAGCCACTTGAAAATTTCATCTCATTTGGTAGGGAAATTGCATGCTAGCATGACGTTTAGAAATGAGGAGGCTGTCTTGGGACCTGGCCCTCAAACGTATTTTGTCACCACATAGACTGGCTCACAAATGGTACCCCCGCTTTCTCCCACGTGCTACATTGGGTCTCTCTCATTCATAGGATGGTTAATCTCAGTTTAGCCTCTGGGCCTTGGCTCTCAGTAGGTTTTCTTTCATTTTACAGGATAGACGAGCTGGTGCCTGAAAAGAAATGTGACTTTTGAAAGGAATTAGCAGATACTACGGGAGTTCAGAGGCGGCTGATACCCAGTTATTCACGGTCATGAGGGAAAGGGGTTGAACGAGAAATAGAAATCCACACGTAATCTCCAGAGCTCGTGTTAATCAACAGCCTTCTCTTCCACGATGCCTTTAACCTTCTTGGGCTGATTCGTGGCTCTCTTCAGAACTGAGATCCTGAGTGATCAGTATAGAAGAAATAATTTACCAACCCTTTCTTAATGAGGAGCATCTAGAGGAACTGAAATTCTTTTTTTTTTTTTTAATGTATTATTATTACTGTTTTTGTTATTCACTCAGTAAAGTGTCATTTTTCTTGAGCAAGTGGCAAACTTCTGTGGGTTGGTTTGTTCATTGTTGTCTTATCGGAGAACAGCATACAACACAGTGATTTTCTTTTTTTGCTAAAAAGAAAAAAATTATTGGGATTCAGGCCTAGATCGCAATGAAATAAAAACCAGGAGCCAGGAGAAGGAGGGTCAATTGCAATTGATAATTGAGTCTCCTTCCCCAGGATTTTAGGGTGTAACTCAATCCGAGGGGAAGGAATGATAAGTATCTTGCTGAGATAAAGCCTGGCCAAAAACAGCCCCTGGCAATTGCTACCATTTGTTATCTGATTAATGCACAAGGTACAGTCTTTCTTGAGCCTAAGAAACCCTGCTTGTCTTTATCGGTTGCGGTTGCAGTTGAACTTGCGAAATAGAAATGTCCAAACCCACTGCAAACCTTGGGAGGTGGTGGTGCTTCTGATTTCAAGCTTTGTGCAGTAGGATCCTGGGGAACCCCGCAGACCACAGCCACCAGTTTGGGGGTACCTTACTCAAGGCCTAGGGAAAGGTTCCATTTGGGGAATAAAAGCCAAGCCTGACTCAGAGGTGAAGTGCGCAGCCGGAGCTGCTACACCCACTTACGGGAACCAGAGCAACATCTGTTCTTCCTCTCTGGTACTGTCCTTGACCTTGCCCTTGACCCAGGGTCCTTTAAAACCCAAGGCCTGTAGTCACTTGCCTCCTAAACTGTGGTAGGCAGCATGGCCCCACAGAAGATGTCCACATTCCAATCCCTGGAACCTGTGGCTGTGTTAACCTTACAGGGCAGAAGGGACTTTGCTGGTGTGGTTAAGGGAAGGATTTTCAGATGGGAAGATTATCCTAGATTAGCTGGGTGAGTCCAGGGTGATCACAAGGGTGGTAAGAGGATCCAGAGACAGAGTGGCAGATGGAGATGGGATGCCGATAGAGGCAGAGGTCAGGGTGCTGTGAGGATGGGGCTCCCAGCCAAGGAATGCAAGTGGCCTCCAGAAGCTGGGAAAGGCACGAAAATGGATTCTCCCTTAGAGCCTCTGGAAAAAACTGTCAACACCTTAACTCTAGGACCTGTGACCTCCAGAACTGTAAGAGAATACATTGGTGTTGTCTTAAGCCACTGGTTTTGTCGTGATTGTTACAGCAGCAATAGGAAACTAACACAAAAGCTCCCACCTACGTCCAGGGTCCGAGGGAAGCCTGGGAGACGCCGATGTCAGGAAAGCAGAATCTAGCAGCAGTAATGTGAGTGTGAAAAGTGGCAGGAACGATGATGAAGGTGCTGTGATGCTGCCTTATTCAGAGATTGTTTTGAGCATAAAGTGAGGTACCATGAATATGCCCAATAAATCTAAGTTGTGAACCAGCAACCCTGATTGGCCGAGGCATTGGCTCATCATGGCTCATGGCCCTTCAGGGACAGGCCAAGAAGGTAGAGCCCAGATCCTTTCATTTGTAAGCATCTCTTTGATGACCATACATACCACCTGAAATTCACATCAGAGCACATTTGTGTTGATGGGTTCCCATAGGTGGGAGTTACTACCACTGTGTTTAGTCAATATATTAAAAAAAAACACAAAAAAGAACTGAATACATATTGGGAGTTTGTGTTGTATTTGTCACGATTTTCCTTCACAATTATGTAATACTTCCAGTGTTCTCTAAGTACTTTCACAGGGGCTAGCTTCACTGAAACTCACAATTCTTTGAGGGTCTGCAGGGTAGGTATCATCTCCCGTGTTGTAGATGCCAAGAGAAGGAAGCTCCAGAGGCAAGCTCTTAATACACAACTGAGATGAGGCTAAACTTGAACATCTAGCCCAGAGAGGGGAGCAGATCATTCTGGTTAAGAGCAGACAGTCCTGCCAGTCACTAGCTGGGTGACCTTAGGCAAGTTACTTGACCTCTCTGTGCTTCAGTTTCCTATCCGTCAGTATAGGGATAATCATAGTACATACCTCATAGGTTTGTTGTGAGGTCTAAGTGATCATAAAGCCATAAAATGCTTAGAGTAATGCCAGGCACATAGTAGGGTGTGTGATTGTGTCTCAACGGCCGAAGCACCAGCTACACAACCATAGCCAGAGTCAGCCGACTACATATTTCAGTGCTCAATTTCCATGACTGCCCACATACTACAAGCCAAAAGCATCCCAAACCGTCCCATTCTGCTTGAACATTCCAAAGTGCTAAATTAAGCTCTAGACCAGAGGTCCACGAACGTTTTCCAGACAGTCAGAATTTTAGGTCTCTGTTGCAGTGACTCAACTCTGCCCTTGTAGTCTGAGCAAAGCTGTTGACAACATGTAAATGAATGGACATGGCTGGATTTGGTCCACAGGCGACCTCTGCTTTAGACAATGCTGAGAGCCAGAAATCCCAAGTTCAAGTCCCAGCCTTCCCACCATACAAGGGCGTTCTGGAGCAAGTCATGAAGACTCCAGGACTCAGATCCTTCACCTCTAAAAATAGGAATCACAGTGGTGATTCTTTCAGGAGAATGGTGAGCCGACAAGAGCGTTTGTAAACTGTAGAGAACTGAGCCTAATTTGGTTGTCAGTATTTTGTTGCTGATGTACAGTTGTGGTCCAGGCCACCTGCGGTGGATGAAGCATGCATGTGCACTTGGTAGAAAATGTTGGGTGTTGGCCGACCAGCTCTCCTGTCTGCAAATGCATGATGAAATCAGGAAAGGGCTATTTGATTTCAATTACGTTCATCTTTTGGGATATGAGAGTAGCACCAGCCTCTCAAAGCCTCCCTTTCCTGCCATGAGATATTTCTCAAGAAACAATGCTTTCATTTTAGCCCCAATTGATCTCCATTCTGGAAATTGCAAATGAGCAAAATGACCGTGATGAATGGGGGCTCGGGAGAAACACAAGGCTCTGGCTCAGTGTCTCAGGCTGGAGAAGGGAAACCTGGAGGCTTTATCGGGGGAAGATGGGTGGGAAGTGAATTGCCCAGCTGAATTACAGGACGGTTGGTGAATAAATGCACTGTGCTGAGCAATGATGCATCTCATTAAGATGCCCTCAGTTTTGGCCCCAATACTACGGGAATTGTCAGAGCAATTATGTGCAAACCTCAATTTTGAGGTTTGAAAGGCGGTCAGCGCATAATTGGCAGGAGAAGGAAAAGAAGGGAGATGGTTCGAAACAATAGGTATTAAATGGCTGTTGCAGCAAAGAAGACAGGGATGTAAAGAGGCACGTTGATCACTCAAGACTCAGTGTGTGTGGTCTCAGGGTCACACTCGGGCCACGTGGACCGTGCATTTGGTGCCCTTAATAGGCCTTCTGGGAATCAAAGCAGTTTGCTCTGTAGCAAGTTTCAAGTGCACTGGGGACGTGTTTATTAAATGAATGAATGACTGGTGCTGGCCACATGATTGTCAAATAAGTGAGTGAAGGGGGGAAGGAATGAATGAACAAATTTATAAATCAATACTTCATATAAAATGAAACGATAATAGTACCTACCATTGTATGACTGGTGGGAGAATTAAATGGGAGAATGCATCTGAACCTGCAGCACAATGCCTGGCAGTAGCAGGCACTCAGTTTCAGCTGGTACTGTTATTACGTTTCCGGACAGCCGTAAAAAGATGCCACAGACTGGGTGGCTTAAACAACAGACATTTATTTCTCAGTTCTGGAAGTCCAAGGTTAAGGTGCAGGCAAGGTTGATGTCTGGTGAGGTCTCTCTTCCTGCCATGCAGACAGCCACCTACGTGCTATGTCCTCATGTGGCCTCTTCTCAGAGAGATCTCTGGGGTCTCTTCCTCGTCTTCTAAGGACACCAATCCTGTTGAATTAGGGTCCCACCCTTATGACCTCATTTAAAATTAATTATCTCCTTAAAAGCCCTGTCTCCAATTATAGTCACGCTGGGTGGGGGGAGTTAGGGCTTCAACATATGAATTTAGGGAGGGCACAGTTCTATAACACTCAGTAGAGAATCAAACCTTGCTTTTAAAAGCCTAACCTTGTCACTAAGCAGCTACACTGGAATAATCTTTTCCTGGGAAGAGAAATTGGAAACGTCCCAATGTTCTGGAAAATTGGGTGGATTTCCCACAGCGTATGTCCTTCCACGTGGGGGTGTCTGTCTCGTGCTCTTCAAAGACCCCAGCAGTCATCCTTTTACTCCCCACTGTTAGACAAATGGGCAACTCACTCATGCTTTTTTTTTTTTTTCTTAAAAAAAGCGAAATACCTGACCCTCTCTAAGGCTTCTGTAAAACACGTGCTCTGGGAGAGGAAGTCGACCTCGTGAACCCACTATTCTGTGTTAGAGAGAGCACTAACTAGATCTCATTTCTTTTTCTATTTTCGTTTTCGTCTCCAAATCTGCCTGGAAGACAGTGAAAGCTCATTAACTTGAACCCTGCTCATTTAGAATATGTTACATTTCCTCCAAGTTCGCCATGAAGTAGGAATTTGTGAAGCAAATTAATTGTGTGAACATAATTAGAAAAGAGGAGTCGTGTAGAGCTGGGAGGTACCTGGAGGTGATCCAGTCCTTTTTCCCTTGGTGGCTTTTTCTTTTCAGATGAAGGAATTGAGGCCCAGCAGGCAGACCTGGCTCCTCCAAGCTCACACAGTGGGACTGTTTCCCTTCCTTTAGGACCCCAGCCTAATTCACGGAGTCTTGTTTGTTTGTGAAAGACACAGGCGCTTTACCACTATGGGTTCCTTTTACTATATGGATTTCACATATTAAAAGTACATTTAAAAAAATATTCTGCATTTCAAGTTTTCCACTAATTATGACTGGCCTTCTCCCAAGTTAGCTTGAGCTATTTTGGTGAGGTTTTATAGTTATTTAATAAGAAAAGGCTTTTTAAAAACCTCATAAAACCTTCTGTACCATTCATTCTAACCAACACTCCCTCTTACAATTATGTCACTAACAACTTCTTTTTAAAAGGCCAGGACTTTTGTCTATTCATGTTAACCTTAAAAGCAGCATTCACCAAACCCCTGAGAAAGAAGTATAATACTTTATAGGATTGGGGCGGAGCAAATGAAATAATGCACGTGAAAGCGTTCTGTACATTTGGGAAGCATATACAAATGCTTTATGTTTTCCTTTATTGCCGTCTCTGTCTGGGCAGCGCCCCAAAGAATGATCGAAATACGTTTGTGGATGTAAAGGCGGAATTTCTGTGGAGATTCCCCAGGGAATGGGCTGTTTTTCCATGGGATTTAAACAAATAAATGAGATGCCTATTTATTAATTTAAATCAAACTGTAACTGCCACAAGGCCTGGAATGTTCTCACCAGCACATCAGCACGTCCTCTCCCTGGAGTCAGACCAATTAGGGCACCAGACAGCAATCAACCGATTATTTAGTGAGCCCAGGTTCAGAGTACCGGTGAGGTGGACAAAATTACAACGTGTTCCTTAGCCTTGGGACTTGAGGAATTCTCTGCACAGCCATGATCAACAAGAGTGGGGCACTCCCGGTATTTGGGGGAGCTTCTGAATCTCTCCTTCTTGGGTATTTAATGCATCTTTAACTCCATTTTGGGGATTGTGGAAGATGAAGGGTTATTCCCTTATTCGGAAGGCCAGTTCTGTGCTTGGTAGGATGATGAGGGTGATGGTGGTGATGATGATATAGCGGCGGTGGTGGTGGTAATAGCAGCAGTGGTAGTTGTTAACATTTCTTGCACACTCACTCTGTGTGCCAGGCACTGTTCTGGTGCTTTGCACACATTATTTGAATCATCACAACCCTGTAATGTAGAAAGTCGGTTTGACAGATGATGATGACAAGGCTCAGAGAGGTTAAGAACTTGCCTTAGGTCACACAGCTGGCAGGTGACAGCAATGAGAAGTTAACCCTGGCCGTCTCATGCCCTTTCAGTGCCTCCTGGCGTAGTGCTCTGTCTCCACCTGCCAAGGCTCTTAACGAGTCCCAGGACACACGCTGCTCCCATACGGTGACTCAGAGGCCCAGGAGCAGTGTGTTTCAGGGCCCCGACATTAAGCCTGAGGTCAGGAGACAGCAGTTCTCTTGCTTAATCCCAAATGTCCTATTTCTCCTGTGTTTCCTTTAGGGGGCCTTATCTTCACTTGACAAGCGCTGACAGGTGGCCCCTCACCTCACGGAGCCCACTGACCACACGCGCCTAGACTGTCTCTTTAGGGTTCAGTTTTTTTGCATTCAAGAAAAGACAAAGGGCAAAAGATTTCTGTTTCCAGCTGCCAGGGTCCCAGCGTAGGCCTCTCAAAGCTTGCTGAATTTGGAAGCATTTCTGGTTTCCTTCTCAGAAAGCAGTAATTTGACTTTGGGCCACCGGTGCTCAGTGAAATGAGCCTGTTATCCAGGGTAATGTGGTGTTGAGTTCCTCTGATGGAAAAGGGTCAGCACCAGATATACTGAGTAGCACCGTTTCAGCTGAGCTGGCTTCTCCCTCCCTCTTTCCCCTCCC
>NW_006773724.1:329788-333928 GCF_000442215.2 Lipotes vexillifer
TGGTTCAGTTCTCTGTTGCACTTGCTTTTCCGTGCCAGCAGGCCTTTGCACATGCTGTTCCCACTGCCTAGGAAGCTTTCTCCTCTCCTCACCTCTACTTGGTTAACTCCTGCTCGGCCCTAGGACCTGTTACATGTTCCCCTAGCTCCTTTACTTCTCCTTTTAAGCCCTTGACCTATTGTAATTATTTTATTTTATTTTTGTTACTTAAGTGCTGTCTTCCCTATTGGATGCTAAGGTCCATGCTGGCTGCCTCTGTGCCTGCTTTATGGCTAATGTAGTTCCTGAAACATGGTGGCCACTGGGGAGATGGGGTGAGAATGGGGTGCCCCAAGCTTCAGAAGAGCTGGGTCTTCTGGTCAGTCTATACAGTAACTCTTTTTCCATCCATCCAAGATCCCAGGTCTAGAATGGCCAATAGAAAAGTGGTTAAGATGAGAACTCTAGACTCAGGCTGTCTGGGTTTGTATCCCAGCCTTGCCTCTTACTAGCTGTATTTTTCTATTGCTGTGTAACAAATTACCACAAAGTTAGCATTTTACAGCAACACGTTTATTATCCCAGTTTCCATGGTACAGGAGTCTGGGCAGGCTCAGCTGGATGCTCTGCTCAGGGTCTCACCAGGCTGCAATCCAGGTGTTGGCCAGGGCTACAGTCCATGTGAGGGTCAGGTCCCCTTCCAAGCTCTCGTGGTTTTTGGCAGAATTCATTTTCTTCTAGCTGTAGAAATCACAGCAGCTTTGTTTTTCTAGGCTAGCAGGAGAGTCTCTCTGAGTTTAGAGAAAGTCTAAGCCCTCTTTAGAATGCTCAAAGAGGATGGGGCCTGATAAGGTCAGGCCCATCCAGCATCACTTTCTTTTAGATTAACACACAGTCAACTGATTAAGGACCTTAACATCTGCAAAATCCCTTTGCCTTGTAATGTAACATAATCATGGAAGTGATATCGTATTCCCAGGTCCTATCTGTGCTCAAGGGGAGAGGATTATACAGGGCATCTATATCAGGGGCCCAGAAATCACAGGGACCATCTTAGAACTCTGACTATTAGTCTAGCTGTGTGGCCTTGAGTAGGTTGCTTAACCTCTCTGTGCCACTGTTGCATCATCTATAAAGTAGGAATAATGGTAGCACCCACTTCATAGGGCTTGTTATGAAGATTAAATGAGTTAATTTATGTTAAACGCTTAAAGCGATTCCTGGCAGGTGGTGAGTATTCAGTAAATGTTAGCCGTTACAGCCATAAAGATGACGATAATCCTCAACCAAGCCAGTGGGATCCAAGGTTAAAAATCCAACCCACCAACTGGCTGGAAAATGAAACCTGAGAAGCCAGGCCGAAGGGGAAAGAGACTGGAGACTGTCAATGAGCTTGGTAAATAGGCCATGCTAAAAGGAAAGCTGACAGCTTCCATGCCACGGGGCGAACATGGGTGAAGCAGATGGAAAGCTATATCAAATTACTAAAGCAAATTGGATATAAGTGGGTGCACGTGCCCCCCATTTTAGTTCCTTTCATTAAAGCATCTCTTCTCAAGACAAAGAGTAATGCTATCTCTCCAGAAAGCTTAAAATCCCTTACATCAGGAATTTAAAAAAAAAAACTTTTTTTTTAAAGTCTTTATTGAATTTGTTACAATATTGCTTCTGTTTTATGTTTTGGTTTTTTTCTGGCCGTGAGGCATGTGGGATCTTAGCTCCCCGACCAGGGATCGAACACGCACCCCCTGCACTGGAAGGTGAAGTCTTAACCCCTGGACCACCAGGGAAGTCTCTACATCAGGAATTTAATCAAGGCTGACACCCCGAATGTGAATAGATGAACATAACTGGATATTTGGGCAACTTTTGTAAGCAGCTGCACCCCCAAATTTAGGTTGGACCTAAAGGAAGGCTTTCTCCTGAAACAGGATCCCAGCTGGTTCAGTTTAAAAATAAGGGTCCCTTGTCACCCTGGTGAGACCTACCACCACATGAACCGGTATTGTGAGATGGGGCTGGAGGGAGGCTGCTGTGGAAACCTGCTCTGTGATGCATGCGTTTTGCTGGGGACCGTTAAGAATTGATTTGTTGCTCCGTCTGGGATGCTGTTAACCAAATGTGGGCAGAGGCAGCGAGGTGAGTCAATGAAACAAGTTCACGGTGGCATATGTATGCATAGCGGCGGGCAGGGAGAGGAAGATGACGCAGCATCTGTCCTTGGAAGGAAGTCACTTCATTGAAATCCCTCTCAGTTGGATCACCCAGGGCAAGTCATTCACTCTCTTTAGATCGTGGACTTTACATCTGATAATTCAACTCAAGTACTATTGACGGTGGTGGTGGACACCTCTGGCACTCTGCCCACACCCCCTCGCATCCCCTTATGGTTTCCGGGCACCCATCCTGCAGCTTCTACATGCTTTGTTTGTTTCTTTTAAAAAAAAAAAAAAAAATTTATATATTTATTTTTGGCCGTGTTGGGTCTTCGTTGCTGCACGTGGACTTTCTCTAGCTGTGTCGAGTGGGGTCTACTCTTCCTTGTGGTGTGTGGGCTTCTCATTGCGGTGGCTTCTCTTGTTGCAGAGCACGGGCTCTAGGCGCGCTGGCTTCAGTAGTTGTGGCACATGGGCTCAGTAGTTGTGGCTCGCGGGCTCTAGAGCGCAGGCTCAGTAGTTGTGGCTCGCGCGCTTACTTACTCCACGGCATGTGGGATCTTCCCGGACCAGGGCTCGAACCCGAGTCCCCTGCGTTGGCAGGCGGATTCTTAACCACTGCGCCACCAGGGAAGTCCCTACGTGCTTTGTTTCTAATGGCTGCACCTGCGACTTGCTTCTGAGGCTGCATTTGGGCTCCCGGAGTTGCTTCTTCCTATGCACAGAGACAGGGAAGAATCCAGGATTTACCTCTTCCTGGGCAGCCCTTAGCCCGGCTCCATCATCCCAAGGTGGGACAAACTCAGAAGAGTGAAGTTATGCCCCTGAGCTCCCCATGGGATCCAGTTGAAGGCTGGCATTAAGCCTGAAATTACATCCTTGCTGGGCGTGTTCACTCCCCTATCCTACTCCCAGGACCGGCAACATAATTTGCAGGGCTCTTGTTAAAATATTATTAAAAATCAAGATCTCAGGATGGTGACAGCAGAGCGTCACACCCAGCATGAGACCCTTGTGATTGGCAGGCCCTGTGTGACTTCACAGGTAACACACCTGCGTAGCTGGCCCTGCCTGTTCCTTCCACTTTGCTGGGAGCATCCCTTATTAAGTCACTTGCACATGAATTCTTGTCTCGTGCTCTGCTCTGGATGGATTCTAAGATGAATACGGCACCAAGCCTTCCCTTGAGGAGCCGGGGGAAGACAAATGAAGGCACAGATCATTATATCACACATCAGACCATGAGGCAAAGCCCGATCCTGGAGGTACCCGCAGTGAGCAATGTGGGGAGGAAAATGCTGTCTTTGAGTTCATGAGGGCTCCTGGGTCCAGGCCAGGATTCTTTCATCTGCCCTGGAAACATGCTGTGTGCCCCAAATGCCGGGCAGGTAGAATTGGGGTTGATGATGTGGGAGAGGGGATAGGAGATGACTCCAGAAAGGAGGCACAGCGTGAGCGGCGGTGTAGAAGTGGGACCTCTGTTTATTGAGCAGGGGCCTACTGTGTCTGTGTGCTCAGTGCAGAAGGTTTGAATTTAAAATGACCCAATCCCTGCCCCCAAGTTGCTCCCGAGAAATGCTTACAATCAGCTCAGGTTGAATTCTGTGCAAGGGAAGTGCTAAGCTGAAGTGGGCGAGAGGAAGTACTAGATATGAGAAGGAGTCTGGTCTTCCAAGAAATTACCATTAGGCATTATGAGTCCTAGAGATTCACATCAAAGAAAATATTCCCTAACTGTGAAATCTCGGAAATTAACAAGCTGTTGGGATTCATTTGGGGGGAGATGAGGGGAAGCCTCTGGAAACTACTCCATGTAATTGGTTGCCTAGTCCACTCAATTTGGTTCCCTAAGTCTAACTCATCAGTTTGCTCAGATGAAAGTGTTAAATCCTCTTCCAAGTTTGTTGAACTCTTACTTGAAATGATTCCAGGTCCCTGAGTTGCCCTTCAGCTGCATCCCAACCTGGGCTGGTGATGGTGCTCTGCAGACAACACCCACTCTTTC
>NW_006773724.1:334005-346505 GCF_000442215.2 Lipotes vexillifer
CCCCTCTTTCCTGCTCCTCTCCAGGGAGCCCACAAACACCCTACCAGTTTCCCAGTACACTGAAGCAATTGTTGAAATGAAGGAGTCTCTGCCACCGAAGCCGGGAAATGCAGGCACTGGCTGTGGTCCTCCCAGGGGGGGCGGGAAGGGGAGGTGGTGTTGAAATGCCCGTGGTTCTGTGGGGCCCTGGGAAACTCTTTTCTTTATCATCGACTTTGTCAGACTGAGGCCATCCCTCATTTTTCACAGCATGCCTACGGGCAGGGCGGATGATAGCTCTTCCATTGGGAATAAGGGCATAAATGCCGTAAAAGCCACGGGGGCTTTGCCAGGAAGCGGAGGTGGGGACTTCTGCTGCTTTATGTTGTGCTGTCTTTCTAATACTTGAAATATTTAGCTGCTCCGATGTGAGCACCCAGTGATCACGGCTCATGATTCTTCCTTGGCAAATGTCCCATTTGGGGCAGTAATTCACAATTTCTTCACTGCCTTCTATTAAGCAATTAAAGGAAGGCACGGATTATTCTTATGGATATATATAATCAGGTGGTTTTTAATTCCTTAGTGGTGTTGGGAGAGGGAGAGAACAGTGAGGGGAAGAGCCTGACGGTTTCCTCTCTTCCTCCGCTCTCTTAATTTGGATTTATTTTTTGTCCCGAGGCTTCAAAAGCATCCTTGAACATGGCTGTGCACAGTGGGGCCCCTGCCAGCTTCAGGCCACATCTTAGGGTCCTATTTCCCAGGAGGTTTCTTCTAGCCCTTCTGACACTCCAGCTTCTCCTGTCACCTGACCGTTGCCTCTGCCTGTAGCATCCTCCACAGTCCCAGATCCACTTACCGTGGCTTCCGCAGGAAAGCTTTCTCTGGTGCCCCCAACTAGCTTCGGTCCCCTCATCATGGGCTCTCACTATGCCCTTTGCTTTTCTTTTATAGCACTTCATTCATTCAACAAATCTTTATTGAATACCTACTATGTGGCAGGCTCTGTTCTAGGCACTAGTGACAGATCAGTGAACAAAAAACAGACACAAACCCCTGTCCTCATGGAGCTTGTATATTCTAAATTCATTGAGATTGTGATGATGAATAATTATTCGGCAGTTAGTTTATTGACGTGTCTTCCCCACTAGCCTGGAAGCTCCATGAGGACCGAGCCATATCTGTCTTGACCAGAGCCTTCATCCTGCCAAGGGCCATGTAGACATGCAGTAGGACCTCAGGGAACGCAAGGCGGCTTGTGATCTGTTGGCTGCCCTTTGATCATCTCGGCTCCCCGAGGTGGTGGTGTCTTCCCTTGGAATCCAGACATCATCATGAGGAATTAGCTTCTCAGGAGTGGATTACAGCCCATGAGAGGGAATGTTACGGAAGAGGAGTCAGCTCAGTCTTGGGTCTTCCAGAACCCCGGGGGTCTCCTCTCTCCGTCCTCTGTGATGCACCCCACAAATCTTGCACCATTTTGAAATCTCTATTTAGCTTCTGGGTAGTTGTACAACTTCTTGGGGGTCACTGAATTTTATGGCAGATCTGTATTTGCTGGGTGATCGTGACGGACCCTTTACTTGCCCCAAGGCCACCTCATTCAGGTGTTGCGAGATCCCTGATGTTTTGGAGTTGGTTGGGCAATGTCTATTTCAGCACCTTTGGTTTGAACCGACGCCTGGCTGCTTCCTTCTGATCTGTCTTCACTTCAGGCATTAACCTCCTAAAAGCCCACCTTGAAACTTCCACTGAAAAATGGATCATCGCCTTCCTCAACAAGGTGTGTTTGCTCCATTTATCTCATGGGGTGGTTTATGTGACCACGTGTTCATTATGCAGTCATTCATAACGTAAGGAAAGGGGTAGGGCCAGAACTGGACAGAGGCAAACCCCTGGGTTGCAAAAGATCACGCAGCGTTGACTGTCAGGGCTGGGCAAGTGCAGGGCAAGTGCTGGTGCACAGATCTGGCCCTGGGAGGGAGAGTAGGAGGGTATGTGGGTGTGAATGAAGGCACGAAGGCCCTTCTCTCTGGTGCAGCAGTGGAAGTGAAATCCTGCCTGGTCTCTATAGCTAACTCCACCCCCTTGTAGATTTCACTGTTCACAAAAGCCTTTCATTAGGTGATCCCAACGCCAGATGTGAGCCCAGGGTAACACAATTGAGGGGCCTTAACACAGCCTTTCCTTAACCCACCCCCCCCCACCACGTCTGTGCTTTGTATGTTGCAGAAGCCTGTGAAAGATAGTGTAAAGAAGGGAGAGGGCCAGAATCTCCACCTTTTCAGGAATAAAAAGTACATATTTCCTCTTAAATGATCATTTACAGGCCCCTTCCATCGCAGATGCTACCTGGTCACCTGGCGGCACGTGTCCAAGGCTTCTAATCTTTTAATACGTGCCTAGACTCTTAAAAGGACTGTAATTGCCAGTTGTCTTCCAAGCAATCATCTCATCACAGGGTGGTTTGGGGGGAGAGCTCAGGAGGCAAAAAACGGCACGAACACCTGGCAAATCCAGCTCAGCTGGGTAATGTCTTTGAAGCAGACAAAAGGTGACTGCGTTGACAGCTCCGCGTTTCCAGACATTTGGTGGCTTGATCTAGCCACAGGAAACGTCTATGGCCACATCTATCGCAGACCTTATCTGAGTGTTATGAATCCCATTTCTCGCTTCTAATCGGGGAAGAGTTCATCAGTGCGGCTTTCATCTGAAGTGACGTAGGGAGCCCAGTGGTTGCAGATGTGGGATCATGGCTCAGTAATCACTAGTGGAGAAGCGCTGCGGCTGGTCAAGTCTTCTGTGTTCAGCAGATCCCAGCAGGCTAACACGTGACACAGCCTGGGCGAGCATCATTCCCGTTTGGCCCCGTGGTGGTTTTCATTCCAGGCAGGGTGGGCTGGACCAAGTATAATTTAATAACTAATAATAATATAGCTAATGCTGACTGTGGGTTATGTGCTAAGAGCTTTACATGAAGTTCTATTATGGATTGTAACCGTGATCACTCCCATTTTACAGATGTAGTCACTGAGGTCGAGGGAGCTTGGGGACTGACCTCGGGTTGTACAAGAGAGCATTGGTGGAGTCGGTATCCAAATCCAGGTCGTCGGCCATCCTATATCCTCATTTTTTGTGTTGTTCAGTGTTCTCAGTGTTGACTTCTCCACCCAGTCCTGCCACCTGCTTCTTTAAGCAGACTGAGTTTCTCTCTGGCTCAAATAAACGTCACGGGCCACCCCTTCCTTTCCAGAGGACAGTGGCGGCCTGGAGAGTGGAGACCAAACCAGAGAAACACCCTGGGTCTTTCTTTAGTCCTTTGCACAGTTCTGTACGTTTGTTCTCTGTGTTCTCTCTGCCAGCTTGAGGTGCTCCTCTAAAAGTCCTTGGCCCTTTGGGCATGCTCCAGTATTCTCCATCTCTGTGGCACCTTTTATGACCAATTCAGGTAAAGAGGCAAGAAGGAGCACCCTCTTTCCTTCTCTAACCCTTGTTGTGTGTGTGTGTGTGTGTGTGTGTGTGTGTGTGTGTGTGTGTGTGTGTGCCATTTATTTAATTAGTGGCATTGTATAAGAATCTGAACCTGAATCGTGGCTCTGCCACTTATCAGCTGTGTGACCTTGGGCAAGTTACTTAACCTCTCTGTGCTTCAGTTTCGTCATCTGTAGAATGATGGTGATATTAGCAGTAGGTGTGGAGTGAAGGTGAACCATATGCCTGGATTTGAACTACCATACTCCCTAACGGAGGTGGGATGGGAAAGGGTGATCAGCACCCACTGGCTGCTCAAATTACCAGCACCTACCACTCTGGGGACACTCTTGGGGCAGGGGGCGGTTGGAATTGGGTGGAGCATGGTGTGAAGTTGGGGTTGGGGTGACATAGAAAACCAGCTGACACATCTGCCAGGAATCCCCTTCTATTGGCCTGGCCAGTTTGCAGAGAAAGAGCTGTAGGAATTTGTCTCCAGTTCTCTTCCTGTGTTGCTGTGATGGAAATCTCCACTGGATATGTGAGGGAAGAGTTTCTTTATCTGCACAGGTCCAGGTCCTGCAATTCCTTTTGTTCCCTGTAACATTATTTTCTTTAGTTTTCAGCTTTTTTCCTCCCTTCTTTCTAAAACCAGAAAGGTCTCAGCAGTCTTCAAAGAGTGGTGGCTTTGAGCTCAGCAGATCTCAAATATCAACGGCAGGCACAGATCCAAAGAGCTGTGTACATGCCTTTTCTCCTGGCACTCAAGCTGAGCATGTCTTTTCTAGAAATGTCAGTCTGGGAGTGGAAAGCTTGAAAATGTCAGTGTAAAGTGCATTTCCTGGTCTTGTTACTCTAGATTCTCCTTGGCTTAGTGACTTTCAGGGACCGGGGTTCTCAGAGCTACATCTGGCTTCCCATGACCTTTGTAGGAATTTTATGCCATCCTGGGGTCACTGGGACATGTGGCAGTAACTTCTGACTTTTGCACTTTGAGATACAGGTTTGGAGTCCCATATCCTATATCGCCATTTTTGGTACCAGTTGACATGGTTTGGACTATAGTAGGATATACTATATATAGTTTACTATATGTAGTTTAAATTTTAAACTATAGTTTTAAAATTAATATGACAAAATATTTTAAAGCAGCTGGTCACAGCACAGAGGTTGAATATTCATAGCATTATTCATAAAGGCTTTAAACTGGACACAATGCAAATGCCTACAAACGTGTGAATGGATATATAAAATGTGGTATATCCATGCAATGGAGTACTACGCGGCAATTAAAAAGGAGCAAGTACTGATATAAGCAATAACAAGGATGAATCTCAACAACATTATGCCAAGTAAAGGAAGCTGGACTCAAAAGACAACAGACTGTCTAATTCCATTGATACAAAATTCCAGAAAAAGCAAAGCTATGGTGATAGCAGATCAGGTGTTGCTTGGGGCTGGGGTGGGGCAATGATTGATTGCAAGGGGCAGGAGGGAACTCTCTGGAGGTGATGGGAGGATTTTAAAATTTGGATGTGGTTGTCCTTGCAGTTTTTAATGTAATTTACATTCACTGAAACATCAATCTGTACACTTAAAATGGGTAAAATTTATTGTATGTAAGTTACAGCTCAATAAATTGGTAAAAATGATTTTTAAATGGCAAAAAATATAATTGGAATGAACAGCATGACCTAAAAATTGGGCAGAGGACACGCGAGGGCATTTCAGGAGAGAATACAAACGTCAATGAAAAGATGAAGGTGTCCAACCTCACTACTAATTTTTTTAAAAGGGGAAATTAAACAATGAATCTGGACACAGACCTTATGCCTTTTGCAAAAATTAACTCAAAATGGATCACAGGCCTAAATGTTAAATGCAGAACTATAGAAGGTAACTCCTAGAAGATAACATTGGAGAAAATCTAGGTGAACTTGGGTTTGGTGATGATAACCTTCTAGATACAATACGGAAAGCACAATCCATGAAAGAAACAATTGATAGGTTGGACCTCATTAAAATTAAAAATTTCTGCTCTTCAAAAGACACTGTTAAGAGAATGAAAAGACAAGCCACAGACTGGGAGAAAATATTTGTAAAACACGTATCTGATAAAGAACTAGTTTTCAAAATATGCAGAAAACTCTTAAAATGCAGCAGTAAGAATACAACTCAATAAGCATGTGAAAAGATGCTCAACATCCTATCATTAGGGAATTGCAGATTAAAACAATAAAGAGATAGCACAACACACTTATTAGCATGTCTAAGATCAGTAACACTGACACCACCAAATGCTGGTGAGGATGTGGAGCAACAGGAACTCTGATTCCTCTCATTCATTACTGGTGGGAATGCAAAATGGTACAGCTACTTTGGAAGTTTCTTGCAAAGCTCAACGTAATCCTACCATATGATCCAGCCGATGTGCTTCTAGTTATTTATCCAGATATGCTGAAAACTTATGTCCATGCAAAAACCTGCACATTGATGTTGATAGCAGCCTTATTCATAACTGCCAAAGTTGGAAGCAACCAATGTGTCCTTCAGCAAAGTGCATGGATAAACAAACTGTGGTACAGACAGACAATGGAATATTATTTAGCACTAGTAAGAAACAAGCTATCAAGCCATGGAAACACATGGAGGAAACTTAAATGCATATTACTAAGGCTGCATACTATATGATTCCAACTATATGACCTTCTGGAAAAGGCAGAACTATGGCGACAGTAGTAAGAATGGTTGCCAGGGGTTGTGGGGAGGGAGGGATGAATAGGCAGAGCACAGGGATTTTCGGGGCAGTGAAACTATTCTGTATGATATCGTAATGGTAGATACATGTCATTACACAGAGAGTGAGCCCTAATGTAAACTAGGCATTGGTTAATAATAATGTATCAATATTAGCTTCTCAGTTGTAGCAAATGTACCACACCCATGAAAGATGTTAGTTGTAGGAGAAGCTGGGAGTGAGGAGTGAGGGGGTAAATGAGACCTCTCTGTACTTTTTGCTCCATTTTTCCTGCAAATCTAAAACTTCTCAACGCTCCCTCCCCCGCCCCCCGCAAGTCTATTAATTTAATTAAAAAACAAAACAGTGGGCTGACCTTACTCACCTTCACACCGGCAAAAATGAAGAGGTGGATAGATGCTCCTTGGTGCTGGCCAGGGCATTCAGCCTCTGGAGGGCGTATTAGCAATGGGTAACAAAATGAAAAGTATGTAATGCCTTGAGCTGGCTTATTCCACTTCTAGGAGTTTGTCTTAAAGCAGTGGTTCTCAGCTGCCTAATGTCTGGACACATTTTTGGTTGTCACGGGGAGTTGCCACTGGCATCTAACAGGTAGAGGCACCTAACAGGTGACGCTGCTAAACATCCTACCCTGCGCAGGTCAGACCCCCGCAACAGAGGGTTATCTAGTCCGCATATCATTAGTGCCGCTGCTGAGAAACTCAATTGGGAAAGTGGGCAGGGACATAGATACTCATTTCACTGGTTCACAGTAGTGAAAAATTAGAAATACCCAAAACATCATTCAGCGGAGATTAGTTAAATAAAAGACAGTGTATTCATACTGTGGAATCCTGTGCAGCCTTTAGAATGGCAGTGCGGAGCTACGATTTTAATATGAAAAAATGTTCATGAGGCATTGTAAATGAGAAAAGATTACAGAGCAACACGCAGAGAATAATCCTGTCATTGTGAAGACAGAGTGTCTGTGCATTTCTTAAAACATCTGGGAAGATACCTACCAAAATCTCAAGCCTCTGTGTCTGGGTGGTTAGAATATAGGTGATTTTGACCCTCCAAAACTATTTTTGATATTTAGAATTTTTTTTTCACAGTGACCCGTTTTTTTTAATTAAAACAATAAAGCAAAAGTACATTTTTTTTGAAATTAAAAAATTATGCAACTGGAAATGTAGTCAAGTTGGCTGAAGTTTTAAGGTTTATTTTCAACTATGACTTACATTTGAAAGTGTTTTAAGGAATGAACTCCCATACCGATTAAGAGCCTACTACATGCCAGGTTTCAGTACATCTCATTTACTTCTCAAAAGATCCTGTTGAGTTGTTGTTCCTCAGCTCTGTTGTAGGCAGCAATGGGGTTATTCCCTGTGGTTTCCAAATCCCTTTCCAGCTCTACCCCAGTAGGGCCTCTGCCACAGTGCATGGTAATGTGCTGATGTTGGATTATCAGTAATATGTTAGATTTTCTGCTTTATGTTTTTAAAAATCCCTAACACATGTAGGGGATTTCCATTTTGAGAATTCAGAGAGCATTCCTAGAATTTCTCTTCACACATACAAAAAAGTTTTCAGTACTGTTTTCTTTATTTGCTAACGACCCTTGGAGAGCTTTTTCTTTTTTGGAAAGTTCCTTTGTCTGGAATAGCTCATTCTAGATCAGGGATGGTAATGTGAGTTGTGCCGAGGAGTCGAGGTTGAGTCTCTTGAACGTATTTACTGGGTCCCATGAAGCAAAGACTTCACAGTTCCAACCCGGGGCGAGCAGGGAGCACATCACAACGTTCCCCGACTGTCATCTCACAGTCAAGACACTCATACCTTATTCCCCTGGTACCGAGAGAAAGCAGTTTGAGTTTCCTTATTTCCCCTGGGGTTTGGGAGCTCGGTTAGCAAGGAAAGGGAACCCTTAAGTGTCCTGAACTTTGCCACCTGCTAGGAGGCTGGTTTTCTTGGACGGTTTCTGCGCGGGAGCTGTCTGGTGTAATTTGGAATGACTTACAGAATGGAGAACCATTTCCTCTTGAGAGGAGAAGGCTTCCTCTCACTAACCACAGCCCTTACTGATGCTGAGAGGCTGGTGGGAAATGGGTCCTGCAGCCTCTACCGGACACTCGCCAGAGCACGCGCTCCTGAGTATCTGTTCAGAGAAGTTTCCAGACATCCCCAGGTGTTCCCTCCCTGCCCCGACACACCTGGGCATTTCCTGCATCCTCCTGCTGTATTTCATCTCAGATTGCCTTTAGACTCTCCACCCCTTAAAATTACATGCAGCGACCTCCCCAGATATCACCCTCCCGCTGAGGTCTTTCGTCCGTCACCTTTTAAGTGGTTTTTTTGGTTCCATCCTTCATCAAGTACAGATTCTATTTCCTGCCTCCAGTGTCTAATGGGTGGCCAGTCATCTCCCTTCAAAGGCAGAGTAACTTTGCACAGCTGCCAGAAAGGCACACCTGTATCCCTGCAGCTGGCCTGGCACTGCCTGGGGATCCGGCCAGCGTCTGCCTTCCTGCCGGAGGAGTGTTCCTGCTTCGTGGTTTGGAGGCCCAGGGAGCAGCTCTGGGGAACAGGCTTGGAGTCTGGGTTGAAGTCCTGGTTCAAGCATTTGGCAGCAAGCAGCGGGACCTTGCCCGTGGCACCGGTGCTCTGGACAGGGTTGTTCTGTCTCCAAGGGAAACAGCAGGACTGGCCGGGTTGGGTGGGAAGAACTTTGGGGAACCCCAGCCCAGGTGCCTGCCTTGAAAGTGGGGTTAAGGCTGCAGCCCCTGGGTGCCTGAGTCTGTGAGACAGTCTCGGGTCAGAGCCGGGAGGAGTAATTGCAGAGACTGGGCCTGGGCGTTGGAGTAGCCTGGCTTATCTGTGTGAATAACCGAGGACAGATCCACTGAAGCTGGGCTTATACTTTCCAGTGAATAATAATAGTTACTGTGGTTTGAGAGAGCTCACTGTGTGCCAGGTACTTGCAGTAATCCTCTGGGGCACGTACTCTGATTATCATGCCCATCACACAGGTGAGGAAACTGAGGCTCAGAAAAGAACGTGCCCAGCACAGAGCCAGGGGCTAGGCCAGGACTAGGCCTCCTGGCTTCTGCTTTGGAAGAGGTATTTGCCTTGGAAACTTGGCCTGAGCTGGGGGAGGAGTGACCCACAGGTAGGTGTGGGTACCACACTTGTTTTTGCTTTGTTTGGCCTCTCCCGAGTTTGCTGTCTGTCTGCTCGAGCTCTGGAGGTGTGTCCCCAGACCCTGCTTTTCCCTGAACTGGACCTGGCCTCCAGGGACCCGTAGCCCTCCACCCTGCCCTCCTCCTGGCTTAGCTAAAGACTAATCCCTCGTCCCATTAGGTGAGCCAAGACAAGATTAGGGCTTTATTAAAAGGAAATTAAACTAGGAAATGAAAGGATAAACAAATCTCCAACGAGAAAAAGCAACAGCAGCAGAGCAGATGAGTTTACGGAGCCCAGTTCTTTATCCTCCAGGGCTGGACACCTCCCCACGCACCGGTGTGGCTTCCAGCAGGCGCCATCCACCACCTCCTGTCTTCGCCGCCCTCGCCAGCTCTGCAGGTCGGCCGTGGTCAAGATGGTTGTGCGGTGCTTTCAGCAGACGTGGTTCTCTAGGGGCCTGGGCGGTGGGGCTGTGGTCTCTAGCACCTTGCTCATGTCTGCCCTTCCTTTTGGCCCTTTTCTGAGTCTCACGTATAGAAAGCTGCTCCCTGGGGAATAGACCCAGGTAATGGCTTCTGTACATCTTACGCCCTCCATGGGGAGAAGCTGCATTTCCTACTCCTCTGTATCCCACCTCCCAAGGCCGTGGGTGGCCCACTCCGCCCATCTCTCTAGCCTCACTGTTCTTCCTCTCTGCTCCTGCCCCACTGTCGTTTCTCTGCCACCTCAACCTGCCACCTGTTTTCTTGCCCAACTCCTACTTTTTCTTTAGACCTTGTCTTAAATGTCTCTTTCTCTGGAAGGCTTTCCCGGACCTGCCTAAACTAGGTTCCTCACGGCCTCTTGAAATCCTCCTTCACGGCACTCATCATAGTGGTAATTAGGGATTTCTTTCATGCCCATCTCGTCTGCCAGACTCTAAGCTCCATGAAGACCGGGGCGATAGGTCCCGCTCAACACTAAATCCCTAAGCCTGGCAATTACTATTTAGCTATTCATCCATTCACCTATTCAGTTATTCATTCAACAACTATTTCTTGAGTGTCTACTGTATGCTAGGTACCATGTTAGGTGCAAAGAATACAGCAGTAAACAACACAAAGTGCCCGCTGTCATAGCGCTTGCTGATCAGCCACACATTCCATGGTTAGGAACATCTGTTTATTCTCACTGAGACGCTTCCAACAAGGAGAGTTACCAGCCAATGGACTGGCTGCCTCAGGTGGAGGTGAGCTCCCTGTCACAGAAAGCATTCAAGAAGAACATGGGTGCCTCATTGTCATGATGCTGCAAGTAGAGCCTCCTGAAGGTTCCGTTCACCTCCAAACTTATTTGATTCTCTGAAGGACACCATGGGCTGGCTGCTGTTGTATCGGCTGCTGTCAAGCCACAGCCAGGCTAGACCTATAGGGAGGAGGCAAAATGAGATCAGGAAAGGGGCCCTGGGCAGCCTGCAAGGTAGACTTTGTCATCATGTTTTCCTGGTGGAAGTAAACAGGCTCCTCTTGAAAGCTGGAGCCAAACATTTTCACTTTATGTAAAATAAATTTCCATTTAAAAAATATACCAGGAAAACTATTTTTTGAAAGTACACTTTATTTGGACAGATTATGGAAAGTGGTCATTTTAGAAAACACAGAAAAACTTAAAAGAAAATTGGAAGGACTCTAATTTATCTACCCAAAGATAATCATTGTAGACATTTATATTTACATTATTTTCTTCCAGTCTTTTTTTTTTTTTCCCCCCCGGTACGCAGGCCTCTCACTGTTGTGGCCTCTCCCGTTGTGGAGCACAGGCTCCGGACGCGCAGGCACAGGGGCCATGGCTCACGGGCCCACCTGCTCCGCGGCATGTGGGATCTTCCCGGACCGGGGCACGAACCCGTGTCCCCTGCTTCGGCAGGTGGACTCTCAACCACTGCGCCACCAGGGAAGCCCCTCTTCCAGTCTTTTTTGATGAATATATAAACATACACATTTTTTTAAAAATGGGATCACATCTTATATTGTTGTTCTTTTCATTTAGTAGATTGTGAGCATTTTTTAGTTACCTAAATATTGTTCCAAAATAAGATTTTTACCTACTGTATGATGTTTCCATTTACGGGTTATCTATTGAGATCACCCCAAAGCTTAGTGGCTTAAAACAATAACAATCATTATCTCTTACAATTTCCGTGGGCCAGGAATTTGAGAGTGGCTTGGCTGGGCAGTTGTGGTTTGGGGTCTCTGGTTTGGTTGCGATCAGGTGTCCGCTGGGGCCTGCAGTTATCAGAAGGCTGGACTAGAGCTGGAGGACCTGCTTCTAAGGTGGTTCACTCTCATGCTGGCAGGTGGTGCTTTTCTCATGGCCTTTCCACTGGACTGCTTGAGTGTCCTCACGATATGGCGGCTGGCTTCCCCCAGAGTGAATGGGCCCAGAGTGAGAATGGGCCAGGCAGAAGCTATGTTTTTTCCGTGACCTAGCCTTGGAGGTCACACAGTGTCATTTGGGTAGTATTCTCTTTGTCATGCAGGTCAGCCCTGTTGTACTGGAGGACGTGAATACCAGGAGGGAGGATCATTGGGGGATACCATCAGATTGACTACCACACCATCCTGTTTCTCTAACCTCCACTTACTTAGCCAATCCTCTGTTGCTGGGTATCTGTATTATTTCCACTGTTTTGCTATTATGTGGAACGTACACTCTTGAAAGCCTCGGGTACCTGATGTTTTACAAGTGCCTCATCTGCATTTGGTTTCACTTTGTCCAGTCAGGGTTTCAAAGTCATTTGGGGCCTTACTCAAAGCTGGGCCCCTTTGGACCACTCCCTTGAAGCATTGACATGATGACGATCCCCTGAGGGGACTGCCATGGTAATTCAGTGAATTAGCAAGGTCTGGCAGGAAAGAGAATTCAACTCAGGCTCTAATGAAGGAAGCACTTACAGAGATGTGAGCAGGGAAGGAAACTAATAAGATTAGAGGCACCCTGAGACTGGCCACTGGAGATAAGCCACTGCCCCCCTGAGGCCTGAAGGGATGGGGCCACAGAACTGCCGGAACTGCGGTGCAGGCAGGGAAGATATCCCCTAATCTCCTCTGTCCATTCTCTGGTCTCTGTCTGTTTCCCTCTCCCTCCTCCC
>NW_006773724.1:346594-349572 GCF_000442215.2 Lipotes vexillifer
TCCCCCCACCCCCACCCTTTCCTCTCTCTCCTTCTGCTGGTTCCTCCTATTGGCTAAACTGAAACAGAGGTCAACCAATAGCCAGCATGGAGCCCAGTTGATGTGGTCCATGGGGTCAACCTACAGGTAAAGAAAGAAGCATGGGAAATGGATGGGAGGATGGAGAGAAGAGGGAACGAAGAATAACCAACTCACCGTTAGTATTTTTGGAACATCTGTAGGGTACAGAACAGAGGTAACTAATCCTGCCATAGTGTCGATGTGGGGTAATTTTTTTTTTAATTTATTTATTATTTATTCTTGGGTGCTACTCTGCGTTGTGGTGTGCGGGCTTCTCATTGTGTTGGCTTCTGTTGTTGTGGAGCACGGGCCCTAGGCGTGCAAGCCTCAGTAGTTGTGGCACTTGGGCTCAGCAGTTGTGGCTCGTGGGCTGTAGAGCGCGGGCTCAGTAGTTGTGGCGCACGGGCCTAGTTGCCCCGCGGAATGTGGGATCCTCCTGGACCAGGGCTCGAACCAGTGTCTCCTGCACTGGCAGGCCGATTCTTAACCACTGCACCACCAGGGAAGTCCCGGGGGTAATTTTATTGTTATTAATAATCATAACAGCAGTTTAGCCATAATGTGTTAAGTATTTTCTATGTCCAGGGCAATGTATTACATTACAGGGCATTTTACACTTACTACTTCTAATCTTTATAGCCAATCTGTAGGGCACATGTTATTATGAGCCTTTTTCAGGCAAGGAAAAATGGGCTTAGAAAGGCTCAAGATCCTGCCTGAGGTTACAAAATGGGTAGCAGGGCTAGGATTGGACTCCAGTCTGTTTTACTCTAAACTCCGAATGCCGTCTTCTCTAGCAGCCTAGGCCAGCCTCACGGGGTGGGCCGATGTGGTTTCTACAAGAAGCCTTCAATGGCTTCTTCTAGAACAGAGCAGTACTTTTTAAAAAAAGAATAAATCTTTTAACACACCGTCTCATCTGGACAGCTGCCCAGGAGTTGGAGTATCGTGTGTTTAGCAAATTATGAGTTTTGTGCCAGTGCATACAGAGTAGTCAGGATCCCCCTTGGAATAATGGAATGAGGAACACAGCTGGGGAGCTGACCTAATAGAGGTCACCTTAGAGATCTTAGTAAATTACTGCGCTGAGGCTGCTGCTGATAGGACAGGCACACTGATATCCCCTGAAGAGAACGTCCCGGCAGCCCTGGGCACCCAGGAGGCACTCCGTCAATTACTGGGCTTTAGAAGGAAATTTTCCCCACGCTGCAGGTGGATAGGTGTCAGGAGGACTGGAGGGAAGAGGGGTGGAGGTGGCGGTGCGGAAGAGAGAGAAGGTAATGGCATTACTTCGCACTCAGCATTTTGCGATAATGAAAATTACCCGCTCTGTCGTCAGCGCTGGACGTGTGATCCAAAAATTCAGAGACTTCCCTGGGTTGTCTTCATGTACATCCTTGGGATTCTTGCCGCAAAGGAAGAGTGGCCGTGGTGACACTGTGCTGGGGAGGTCACCTAGGTGGAGGGCCTGGAGCTCTTGGGAGGACCTTAGCCCAACACTTTGGTCACGGTGTCCTGGGGCCGCAGCCAGAACCTGGCGGGTTTGGGGGATTTGTTTTGCACCTTCTCTTCCCAGGAGAGAATCTTCTGTTTATACTTCAAACTCTAGGCGCCATGACTGAAATACCTAATGAACCCTGGGGTCATGAGACACCCGGTTAATCTTGCTAGTTGGAATCCAAGTTCATGCAGGGCGGTCTCTGGAAGGGTCACCAGAACACTCTGCTTCCTCACGTTGGAGATGTAGGCACAGCATGGGGTGGGGGCGTCACAGTGGGGAGGAGGTGCTGATGGGGGCGGGGAGCCCATGTGTCCATGAAGTTTCCAGGGCAACAAAAAGGGGGACCAGGTTCCCATGCAAGTCTTTGCCAGCCAGTGGGACAACTCATGGACTGGAATTTGAAATTGAATTTGATCTGAGCCTACAATGTGGAAAGCATAGTAGTGCTTGGTGAGCTGTGACCCAGGGTCCTGCACTCAGTAGGTGCTCCCTCAGTCAGCATTGCTGAGAGCCTCACAGTGTAAGGATGGATAAGAAGGGGGCCTTGGGAGCCAGACCACCTGGTCTACGTCCCACGCGTCGTGGTCATGGGTGAGTCACAGATCACCGTAGCCCTAGCTGGTAGGGTTGTTACAAGGGTTAAGTGACTTACTACTTGTGAAGAGCTCAACACGTAGTATGTGTTAGTCATTACTGTTTCTAGTTTTTAGCCCCATTTTCAAATAGCAAAGATGGCCCTTTATACCTGGATTTTTCCAGGACCCCCTGACTGCCAGTTCACCTCCTGGTCCAAAGCTATCCAGCATAACACCATCAGATTAATTTCTAAATTAGCTTAAAGCTTTGTGCTCATTGCTTATTTGCACTAAAATATTAATACTGAATGTGAGAGCCCTGATTTACAATTTGGCATCCGTTCATGGGAAAATGATCTGTGAGTTCACGCTGAAAAGAGTTCAATGTAAGCCAAGAAAGTGACACCCTGGTTTGTTCGGTTTGAACTGGAGGATGTTCGGGTACATATAATTTAATTATATGATCCAACATCTCCTGTGTTCAGGGCGCTGTGCTGTTCATCGTCTCATATCTCAACAGTGCCACCTCCCACCCCCGCCAATATTTTTGAGAAGGGAAACACTTTAAACAAAATATTAACTTGGGACCTTGGGACCCCAGCTAAAGAGAACGGTTCCGGTTTGGGGTGGGGTGGGAGAAGCCTGGGCCCTGGCTCAGCCGTTCTCCTGTGAACCAGTCCTGTGCAGGCTTCCCCGGCCTCACACCCTCCCAGGTCACTGCTTCTTTGTGCCGGTGCCTTTTATTACTCTTTGCTCCTTTTTTTTTTTTTTTTTTTTTTTTTTTTGAATGCAGTTGTATGCCAGGTCTGGCTCTTACTGGCTCTAGAATGCTGAATTATGCC
>NW_006773724.1:349836-350207 GCF_000442215.2 Lipotes vexillifer
CTTTTTTTTTTTTTTTTTTTTTTTTTTACTAGATCTTTTATTGGAGTGTAATTACTTCACAACACTGTGTTAGTTTTTGTTGCACAACAAAGCGAGTCAGCCATATGCATACACATGTCCCCATATCTCCTCCCTCTTGTCTTTGCTCCTTATTTTTTAAAAGAACTTGTTGTTCCTATTGCCCTTGACTCCTCCCAATTCCAGCTCTTGCTAACTTGACCTAGTTTCTTATGCATTGGATCTTTGCATCCAGAAGTTCTGGATAGGTGTTTGGGGGTTGGGGTGAGGGTGGTATCTCCACCCTCCCTCTACCCAATACAAAATTAATCTCTCTCGCTCTCTCTCCCCCCTCCCCCCATCCTTCATCCCCC
>NW_006773724.1:350371-355645 GCF_000442215.2 Lipotes vexillifer
CCGCCCCCCGTCTCTTAAAATCCATGAGCAAGGCCACTGATTTCTGGATTTAATGATTAGGTGACATTAGACAAGGACGGTAATGTCCCTAAGGCTCCGTTTCTTTATCTGCAATGGGGGGATAAGCATACCCACTTAGCCAGGCTGTGAGGCATAAAGGAAGTGTGGCTGAACCCAACACAATGTCAGGTCCCCTCCTTCCTGCCTATCCCAACTCAGAGTGTCATGAAAAATGCAGAGGTTGGTGTGGGGTTTTTTTGTTTTGTTTTTTGGGGTGGGGTTTTTTTTTTTTTTTAGTGTTATTTTAACAGTCATCTACATTTTCGGTGCAATCAAACTTGCAGTTTGATTGAGAAGAGAAGAATGACCACCAAATAAACTAAAAATGGCACTGGGCAATGACAGTAATTGTCGACAGCAGGATAATTGATCTAATTACACAAAGGAAACAGCCTGCTGGGGAGCCAGGCCTGTCAGCCCCTGCAGGCAGCAGCTGACGCTGCGTGCCACGTCCTGGGTGGCTGCAAGAGGCCTGGAAGGTCCAAACAGGTGAGGGGACAGCAAGGGGGGCAGCCTGCCTACAGTAGGAAATAGTGCCACGTAGCCAGCAAACGATCACTGCTGTGTCTCCTGCTGGGTTGTCTCCGGAGAACAGAGGGAGCATTCAGGGTAATTTAGAAAATATTTTACGACTGCTGTGTTTGCTCTTAACTCAAGCCCAGTCCTGGTGGGGAAACTGTTAAATTCCTAAGACCCAAGACAGAGGCATCATTTACAAACCCAGTCCAGGAAGAGCTACGCTCTCCATCTTGGAAGCCCTGACATGGCTCCCAGGTGGAAGTGAGGCTGTGAGTTGGTGAGTCTTGTTGGTTTTGATCCTGAGCTGTATTCCTTTTTGGAAGCAGGTGCAAAGGGCCAGGGGCTGCCACCCTGCTCCGAAGTGATTTCTACCCACGCTGTGGGCCAACCCACTTCACCCTGGGCCTGATGACCGCCCACTCCATCTAGGGAGGTTGTTTACCTCCTTTTTCAAAAAATCGTGGTAAAAAAACACATAACATAAAATTCACCCTCCTAGTCATTTCCAGGTTTACAGTTCAGTAGTGTTAAGTATATTCACATCGTTGTGCAACAGATCTCCAAATATTTTTTCTTGCACATCAGGTACTCTGTACCCCTCAAACAACAGCTCCCCATTTCCCCCTCCCCCAGCCCCTGGCAACCACCTTTCTGCCTCCTGTTTCTGAGTTTGTATACATTAGAAACCTTGTGTAAGTAGAATCATACAGTATTTATCTTTTGGTGACTGGCTTATTTCATTTAGCCTAATGTCCTCAAGCTGCATCCGTGTTGTAGCATGCTACAGGATTTCTTTCTTTCTGAAGGCCGAATAATACTCCATTACATGGCATATGCCACATTTTCCTTACCCATTCATCCATTAATGGATATTTGGGTTGCTTCCACCTGCACTTACCCTTTCTAAACAAATATTTCCTGAGCACCTACTTTGTGGCAGGTACCCTGTCAGCTGCCACCCCCAGCACCCCCTTTTCCGTGTGCCAAGCTGTATACGAATGGGAGGCACAGTGTATGTAAGCTAAGTCCAGTACCTGAGGAGAAAGAAAACTATATCTCCCTTTAAGTGAGAGCTAAATATGGACCACAGCCACAGTAGCCCTGTAATGTAACGACCCACGTTTATCGAGTCCCTACTGTGTGCCAGGCCCTGGTCTGAGGTCTGTATTTGTGACATCATTTTACATCATCTCCTTTGATCATATCAACAGCCTTACAAACTAGGTACTACCATGATATCCAGGGAGGAAACAGGCTCAGAGAGATGAGGTGACACACCCAAGGCCATGTTGCAGGTAGCGACAGGGTTAGGACCCAGGCAGTATGGCTCTGCACCTGCAATTCCTAAGTGGTGGGTGCATAGTTATACTGTGGAGTCAGGCCCAAGCAGTGAGGAGTGTCCCAAAGAAGCTTCCTGGGCAGTTTCCCTGCGTAGCCTTGACCAATGACCCCAGACCCTTGTCTCCACCCCTCTGCCCCCAGAAGAGTGTCAGGGACGTGCTGGAAAACCTCAAGAGGGTGCTGTATTTACATCTCGATGTCCCTTGCACTTGCAGGGGGCCACGATGCTGCTCCCAGGGCAATGAACACACCCTCACCCTGCCCCATGGTCTGGAGCAAATCATGGAGCGGTGGTTTCCCAGTTGACAGAAAGTAGTGGGGTGCTCTGTGAGGCCAGGGGGCGCCCAGTGTGCTGGGCCTCCTCTTTAGCCTTTCGCTGTCTTCATATGATTAGGTAAAGGGCTGCTGGGTTTGCAACATTCATTTTATAATTATCGAGCACTTGATATATGCTAAGGGCTGGGGATGCGAGGATGATCTAGAAGACAAAGACTCTGCCTTTGCGGAGGGAGCTTCTTTGAAGACTGCGACCCGACCCGAATTGTAAAGGGAGGCAGCTCTCTGGCTGCCCACAGCACTGGACAAATTATTGGGCAAGTAACCCTCTGCCTCCAGAATCCTCCGGGTTTATCCCAGCACTTAGTGGAACCCAAAGACTCTTCCATTGACTCCTTCCTGTCAAGTTTTCTAAAAAGCCAGGAGTGTGAGAGAAGCTGCTTGGCTCTCACAACAGGATGGTCATGAGATCAACAGCAAGATGCCCGTAGGCCCAGCGGGAAATGGCCCAGGATGCGGCAGCGTATGCAGGGGGTTATAAGGTGGGAGATAACGCAGTGTGCTCCCTGCTGGGCTACAGCTTCCTGGCTCCCGGGTTCCCCGCGGCCATGACACCCCTCACAGAGGAGGGGTCTACCTGGCGGGGAAGCTTCCTTCACCATTCCTGTGGGTGTTAGACCTCCTGTGCACCTCCTGCCCCCAGCCCAAGGCTCTTCAGAGATTTTGGCCTGTTCGCTCACCAGGAGCAAGGAGTTGGTGCCAAATGACCCCAGCACGTTGCCAAAACTGGGTGATACAGGTCCCTTCCAGAAGGATGCTGGTGAACTTGATAACCATGCATCCCCTCCAACCTTACTTTCTGTTAATCTCCACTGCTAACTTCCCCCAGATATAGACCTCATCATCGGATCACCAGCCCCTCCTTATTCAAAATGGAAATGACCATGGCACCTCCCCTGTGAGGACTGAGTGAAATCTATGTGAAATATTTGGCACAGTGTCCGGCAAATAAGGAACACGCCGTTAGCTCTCATTTCTCTTGGCCTTTGCCTACTAGCATGTGTGTTTTGGGTCTTTCTCTCTGTCTACTCCTTCATGAAATTCTAGGACATGCTTAGAAGTTGCGGGGAGGAGGCTGCAGTTATGCCCAGTAACAGTTGACGGAAATGGCAGGGGGCTTTGTGGAGTCGACAGGAAAGGTTTCTGCGTGCCCTGCTTTGGATGGTGGTGGGGTGAGCATCTTTGCAGAGCTTGGAGCAGAATTCCAGCTCTCAGCACAAATCCCCCCACCCTTGGAGCTGGAGCAGCAAGAAGGTATTTTCCACTCTGTGGCATTTCTTTTAATTCTTTCCTGATTGATTTAGGGGATGCCAGTGTGGAGGCAGCTCTGCCCCTCCAGCCTCAGCAGTATGTTGAAAGATGGAGTCCTTCTGTTTTCACTCCCTTGAAGACCCATCAGGCCTTTACCCTGAACCCCAGGCTGGAGGATGAGGGGCCGTGCCTGTGGCGGGACAGAAGGGAAAACTGTCTTCTTGTGGCTCCTCTAAGATGTGCATGACGAACAGGAGCCCCTCCCGAGGCTGGGAAGGTGTGTGGCAGGCAGGGGACTCCTTCTCAGTTTCCACAGCCAGAGGTCACTAGCAAACATCAGGCTGCCTTGCCTCACTTCTTGCTGCTCAGATAGAATATACTGGAGGATCAGCATCACAGATAAACTGTTCTGTGAAGTGGATAAGAGACTTGGGTAAAAGGAAGAGTGGAAACCTAATTGTGTTGAACCCTTGAAGCTCAATTGGGTTAGGAAATTCCAGAGTGTAATGGAGATGCTGTTAAACCTGTTAAATCACTTTGGGCCCATTCAGATATAAGTTACAGAGACCTCACTATAGTGGCTTATATAAATTAAGAGGGTTTTTTTGTCCCTTGTCATGAGAAGCGCAGAATTAGAGTTGCTCTCAGGTCAGAAAATGTCCCCTTGTGGTTGCAAGATGGCTGCTGTAGCTCCAGTTATCCCGTCTGAATTCCAGGCAGCAGAAAGGAGGAGGGGATGCAAGACAAAGGGGCAGTGCCTAGAGCTAGAAAGCAAAGCTTTCTGAATAAAGACCAGAAGATTTCTGGTTACAGTTCATTGGGCAGAACTATGTCAGGTGGTCATCACGAGGGAGGTCAGGAAATTTACTATCCACTCCTAATAAAATCAGGTACTCTTTAGGGACTTCCCTGGTGGTCCAGTGGTAAAGAATCTGCCTTCCAACGCAGGGGACGTGGGTTTGATCCCTGGTCGGGGAACTAAGATGCCACATGCCACAGGGTAGCTAAGCCCATGGGCCACAACTACTGAACTCATGCGCCTCAACTAGAGAGCCCATGCGCCACAACTAGAGAGAGAAAACCCGCACACCACAACTAGAGAGAAGCCCGCGTGCCACAACGAAGAGCCCACACTGCAACGAATGATCCTGCACGCCTCAACAAAAGTCCCGCGTGCCTCAACTAAGATCCGATGCAGCAAAAAAAAAAAAATCAGGTTCTCTTTGTTAAGGAACAGAGAGGGGGTAAATAATTAGCATTCCTACTATAGTCCTTCTCTTGAATTAAACCAAATCCTGCCCATTTTAATAACCTCCACCCAACTTTCCGCATTTTTTCTGTTCATCTCCTATATCCTTTGTCTAAGTCAAGCTTGAGACTCCCCAGCACTGAGACACAAGTGGTCAGTCTGGGACTGAGGTCCAGGGACTGTCTTCAGACCAAAGATAGTATGTACCCTGACCTCACCACAGCAGAAAGTTTGTCTCAAGTGGCCACAGTCACTGTTTAGGTCCACCTCCACCATTGAGTGTCAGGGTGCACATTGGGACCCGTCCTTGACCTCCATGGAATTTGAACTCCAGGTCCTCCTCAGCCCCAGGCTCACTACAGTCAGTCTAACTGATGCACAAGTGGTCCCTGCCAGCTTTGCTCCGGGGGGCATTGGAATGTTGCCCCCAGCCAGTGAGAGGGGTGTGTGTGTGTGTGTGTGTGTGTGTGTGTGTGTGTGTGTGTGTGTGTGTGTGTGTGTGTGTGTGTGTGTGTGTG
>NW_006773724.1:355775-391601 GCF_000442215.2 Lipotes vexillifer
CCGCTCCGCGGCACGTGGGATCTTCCCCGACCGGGGCACGAACCCGCGTCCCCTGCATCGGCAGGCGGACTCCCAACCACGGCGCCACCAGGGAAGCCAGCCAGTGAGTTATAGAGTAACACACACCCACAAACCATCTTCATACTCACAGGGGGTTTTGGGGCCTGGAGGAGGGGACAGTAGGGGAGAAAGGAAGGTCAAGTCCTTACTTATTGTCTTTCTGTTCAACAAGCGTTTATTGACCCTTTCTAGGTACTGAGGCTACAGAGGTGACCCAGCCCAAGTCCCTGCCTCTTGCTCATACAAATTTGTACAAAAAGTTTCACTGTTTCTGATATATGGAATTCTTTGCAAAAGGACCGCATGCTGGGAAAGACCTATAGACATTGCCTAATCAAACTTCTTTTTTGTTCTTTTAAATTGATGAAGAAAGGAAGCAAGTGTGCCTCAGGGAAATTAAGTGAGTTACATAGGGCCACAAAGCTTGTGAAGCTTGTAGAGCCCAGTCCCAGCTCTGGGTCTCTGCATGGTCAGTCCCGCCCTGTGCTACCACATTGATTTGTTTTGCCAGTTACATAACAATCTAGTGGACCACATTCCCTGTGCTGGGAAGCATCGTAATTCACAATCTGCAGGTCTTTCTCATCTCTGGGAGAGAAACAAAAAGAGTAAATAAACTTCGAGGGTTTCACATCCTTCACCTAAAATGACCATTCGGCCACATTTTACATTATTTTCAGTTATCTGCATTTTCTTCTAATACAAGACTCACTATGTTTGGTTAATTCTCCCAGGAGAAAGGCATGATTGATTAGAAACTAAGAAGCTGTTCATGGAGAGCAACGCGAGGTCTTTTAGGAGCCCGCCCCTCACGCAGGAGTTTTCAGGATGGAGAATTGATCCGGGAGTCCCCAGTGCCTTCTTTCTTGCGTGGCAGATGAGAAAAACCCCTCAGAATCATTTGCAGGCTGGTCCCCCAACCCCATGTTCTATCTGCGAGCAGCATGTGAGAAATAATGCACGTCGCATTTCACAGCTTGGAAAATTAGCAATAATTGTCTCAAATTGCTGGGCTTTGGGAAGAAAAAGAAGGAGAGAAAATTCCAGTGCCTCGTACGTCTGAATCACCAGGGCATCGTGGCGCTGGCCACCTGAGCAGCTTCTGCCACCTTCCCCCTCGGTTGCTGCAAGCTCAGGCCTTGGGTGGACATCTGTGCGTTTTGGAGGGTACGAGGGCCCCTTTGGAGTGTGCTGGGAACATGCGGAGGGAGAACGTCGCTCAATGAGCCTCAATGAGCCACTGTGTCTGCCTTGGCTCAGGCTGGGGTGCGGTGTCCAAGGGAGCCTGGGCCCGAATAAAGACACACTTTATTTCCCTTTCAGTTGACAGAGGGGGATTTTGGAGGTAGCAGGGGAAACAGAGTGAGCAGTGTTCAGGGATGCAGCCCACCTTCCTGGGTAGTTTTCCACTGCCACAGCCCCACCGAAGCAAGCTGGCCCAGGAGACTGAGATTTTTACAAGCACGCCGTGTAGACTGGGGCTGCACACTGATCTGGAGGCCCTTTGGCAGCGCCCCCATCTGCAGCATTACTTGGTCAAGGGCATGAGGAAGATGCGTATCTGCGAGTGATTTAGTTTCCTACAGCTGCCATGGCCAAGTACCAGAGGGGGAAGCTTAGGTGACGGACATTATTGTCTCCCAGTTCTGGAGGCCAGAAGTCCAAGATCAAGGTGTGGGCAGGGCTGGTTCTTTGTCAGGGCTGTGAGAGCAGGAGCTGTCCCAGGCTCTCTCCTTGGCTGGTAGATGACGTTCTTCATGTTCACATGGCGTTCTCCCTGTGCAGCTGTCTGTTCACAAATTTCCTCTTCTTATATAGACACCGACCATATTGGATTAGGGTCCTTCCTAATGACCTCATTCTAACTTGATTACCTCTGTAAAGACCCTATCTCCAAATAAGATTACTTTCTGAGGTACTGGGGGTTAGGACTCCAACATATGAATTTTGGAAAAACACACACAATTCAACCCACAGCAGCATGTACCCTATATTCCGCCTTGTTTATCTGAAGATAGGGAAGCAGCTGTGGGGCCCGTGACTCTGGCATTTCATTGTGGATTGATGATTGGCCCTTTTTCTCTGCTGCCTTCTTCCATCTTCCTCCTTCCAGACATACCTGTCAGAAACCCCCAGCATCTGAACCCTGTTTATACCACAAGAGCTAGAGCTACTCCTTACTGATGGCTTCTTCAAGTTCCGAGCAAGGTGTTGGGTCCTTTGTTTGTATTAACTCGTGGAATCCTCATGATGACCCTTGAGGTCGGCTCTGTTATCCCCACTGTATAGACAAGGGAACTGAGGCACAGGAAGGCCAAGTAACTTACCCAAGGTCACACAGCTAATCAGTGGTGGAGCCAAGATGTGAACCCAGGCCATTTGGTTGCAGAAGGTACATTATAAACTACTTACACTTTACTTAACAGACTCAGTATTCAACGTGAAGCCCTTCACAGCTTCCATGCTCAAGAACTGGGGTATTGTGATGGGTGAGAGCACAGGCCCTGGTTTCTGTGTCTCTGTGCCATTATTTACCAGCAGTGTGACTTCGGCAAGTGATGGAACCTCTCTGTATCTGACATTTGTCGTCTGTAAAGTGGGGATGACGTTCTCTTAGGGTTGTTTGGGGAAGATCACGTGAGTGACTGGCATATGGTAACTGCTTAATAAATATTATTATTGATGGTAACATTATTTCCCCACCTCGTTGTCCATCCTTACAGTCCAGAGCAGTGCTGTCCAGTATGGTAGCCCCAAGCCCCAGGTGGTTACTGAGCGCTTGAAGTATGGCTAGTGTGAACCGAGGTGTGCTGTAAGGGCTAAATACACAACAGAATTTGAAGGTTTAGCACCTCTCCCACCAAATGTAAGTTATCTCATTAACAATTCTATATTGATTATACATTGAAGTGATACTGTTTTAGATATATTGGGTTAACTAAAATACATTATTAAAAATAATTTGTCTTATTTCACTTTTTTAATGTGGCTACTAGAAAAGGTAAACTGGCATGTGTCTCTCACATTGTACTTCTGTTGAACAGTATTGGTCTAGACCGTAGACTGTAATCTCCAGGGGCCACATCTGTTTTGTTTACTGCAGTATCCTAGCATCTTGCTCAGATCCTGGCCTTATAGGAGATGCTCAAAAATATGGTTGTTGATGCAGTTTTGATTATACAGAGGTTCTGTTCTTAGCCCCAGATAGGTCTGTAGGGTACCAAGCCAAGAATGGGGAAAGCCCTCAGTTCCCAAAGCTTGGGGAAGCCCTGTAGCCTGGAGTTTCTAGCTCACCCTTGGACGTGCTCAAGCCGGCCTCCCACTGAACGGCTAGGTTTGATGGCCAGGCCTCCGCCTCTCGTGAGGTAGCCTCGCTATTCAGCCCAAGGAAAAACACGGCTGTGGAAGTCTCTTGTGTTTTCAGAGAAACCGATTTTGCACAGAGGACATGAAAGCTCACTTTGTCAGCCAAAGGAGGCCCATGAAAGAGGTCACTGTACGCAGTGAGCAGGAGAGAAAGGCCTGAAGGACGTTTCGACCAGGTTTGCGGTCCTCTCCTGGACTTGGCATCTCAGATTGAGCCTTATGAAGATAGATTGCATCTTTCCGACTCTGTCCCTTCTCCACATCACCCTCTTTGCAAAGTGAACCCCAAAGCCAGCCCTCATAAGGGGAGTGTATCTGACATTCCTCTCTGACCTCACATCTGTGGGAACTGACTGACGTTAGCTCCACCCACAGTCCTGACAGATCCCAAGATTTGAGGTTACTGAGTGAACGAGCCAGGGGAGGAATTTCAGTCAAAGAATGCTGGAGCTGGAAGGGGTCTGAGGGACAGATCTGGTCTCTTCTATCTTGGATTTCCATGGTTCTTATCCTTCCCATGACACCTCTGCTGCTAGAGAGGGCTTGGCACACCGGAGACGTGAACCCGCATGACCTCGTCCGGAGCTTGACCTGGTCCACTTTCTCCACCCTCCACGAGCCCGGGCTTTTCTCATTCACTCTTCTGAGGGTGATGTGACAGAGTTTATGTGCACGTTGATTCCCCTGTACCCAAATCCTGATGTAGCTTTGTTTGAGTCGTGTGTTTTGGAGCAACTGACAACTTCTCTGAGGGTTGGTTTCTTCTGTTAACATGGAAATAGTAGCACCTGCCCAGCTTGTTGCTGGGGTTAAATGAGGTAGACAGCGCCCAGAACGTGGTAGACACGAGCGACCCTTCTCTACTGGTTCCTAAGGGTTTGCTCTTCCATCTCTCCCTGCTCTGCCTCCTGATTCGTGGCAGCTTCCTCTGACCACGGCAGGTGAGAGTCGGTGAAGGCTGATCTCTACCACACACAGGATTTTCACCCCAACTGAATGGCCCCTAATGAAGAGCTCTCTTCCGTGGCACATTGGAAGCTTGGAGGAAGTATTCTGGACGTTGGAGATTATTAGTACTCCTACCTCCTTGCTTTTCAGAAGCCATTTGTTCCTTCTCTTTGTGTCAGGAGTAGAACAACGAGTCTTGGCAAAGGGGAGACGTTACTTTTTTTTTTTTTTTTTTTTTTTTTTTAGGGGGGGCCACAGGGTCCGGACATGAAGGCTCAACGGCCATGGCTCACGGCTTAGCCGCTCCGCAGCATGTGGGATCTTCCCGCACCAGGGCACGAACCCGTGTCCTCTGCATCTGCAGGCGGACTCTCAACACCTGCGCCACCAGGGAAGCCCAGACGTTACTTTTGATTAAACATCCTGAGCCTCATTTGCCATTTTGGAATGACTCAGTGAGCTCCACCTGGGTGGAGAAGGGGAGCAGGAAGTCATGTTTACATGAAATATAAACTCAGATGGTCCCAGGGGTTATTAATTAAGGTGAAGGTTTTGCATTGCCTAGATGGCAGCCGGCACGTAGTAGGATCTTAGTGTGTGTTGATTTCTTGTCCTTGGTGAGGTACCTGAAGCAGGTGGAAAAGGAAAGGAAAGAGGTTGGAGCCCTCGACCTGGGTTCAGGTGGCAGCACAGACTCTCGTTAGCTGTGTGCCCTTGAGCAAGCCACTTTCCATCTCTGAGTCCCAGGGAATTTTCGTCTTAAAAACTGGGAGTAACTGCAACTCTGTCTACTTCATGCAGTGCTTATGAAGACTGAGTAACTAAATGAAAGTATTCTGTAATGGCAACATTAGTTCCCCATCCTGAATTATTGTGGTTAATGATAATACTTGTACCTCTTTTATTTGATTTGGGTAAATGTTTGTCAATTCCCAGTCGTGATGCAAACTAGATTTTTTTCAAATGATACAGTTTCTAGACCGTTTCCCAACCAATTATCAACCACGTTTGCTATCTAGCGGCAGAAACTTAGGTGTCTTTCATCTTTTATTCCTTTCTGCCTGATCCATAAGCAATCCCCAGCTCACCAAGGTACCACATGGGAGATCAGGAGTGCTTTTGAACAGAAAGAAAAAGCTCCTTGAAAAACTGCTGGTATAGGATGTTTATTTAATTTCAGAGGAGGAGGTGGCTGTTTTTGTTTTTTAGGTGTAATGCAAGTAGAGTTTATTGCTACTTGAGTTTTCAGTTGGTTTTACTAATATTTTTTATAGCTTCTTAATGTTTGCGGGTCCCCAGATGCTGAGATTTACTGACACCCGTGAAGGGATTGATAAATGACTTAGCTGAAATAGCAAAATTGGAGGCATTGTATGAATTAGAAATTGTGCCATGGAGCCCACTCTGGAGTCGCAGATTTGTTTAGCGTGATCTGTGTTCTGCAGCTGTTCCTCACCAAGTCACAGGAAAAACAAATATCAACTGTTCTGCCAGCAAAGCGGTAGGGAGGGTACCCAAGGGATTGGGGTGAGACCTCTAGAGAGCATCAGATGGGGGCTGGCGGTCTGGTCTGGGTTAGGTCAGCAGGAGTGGGCTTCCCTCTCTTAATCCACTCTGCCCTCACTTCTGTGTGAGTCCAGTGAGGTTTACCTACATGGACGGAGGGGAAGATGGACACGTGTGATCCTTACATCATATCAGAGCAGCTATGGGACTTCGACCAACAGATTGACCCTCCTCCGTCAGCTGGGGTAGAATCCCTCTAGCGTTTCTTCCGACCTCACGATTCTCTATTGAATCTGCGATTTTGCTGAGGCTGATTTCTGTGGGTTTGTCTTGCTGTTACTTCTTCTCTGGCACAATCAGATTTTTTGCAGTTTTTTTTTTAATGATTATTTTTTATGATATGAAAGAAATACTTGTTTATAACAGAAAATTTAGAAAATACATACAAGTCAAAATGAATAAACTAGAAATTGCCAGCAAATCCATCATCTAGGGATAATCATTGTTATCACTTTGGATAAATACCCTTCCACTTTTTTCTCTGGTATACCTCTGTATATTTTTTAAAAATGGACACACATAGCCTACATTTCTTGGTAGCCTGTTTTATTCACTGGTCCTTTTTGAGCAGTTTTTCTCCATAATAGTCAACGGCCTCTCTTAGACTGCTGTTCAAAGGAGCTTATTCACACTGACCCTAATAAACAAGTATCTGGCTGGGAATCGTTTGCCCAAGTGCCTTTGCAGAAATGTGAGATTGGCTGCAGCTATGCATCTCTTTGTGGGTTGCTTCAGTGTCATATTGAGGGCACTGACATAATACAGAAGCCCATCCCCTTTTCTTTAGCCCATTTAATGTACCATTCTTTTTTTTAAAATATTTATTTATTTGGTTGTGTGGGGTCTCCGTTGCGATGGGCAGGCTCCTCAGTTGTGGCAGGCGGGCTCCTTAGTTGCGGCTCATCGGCTCTTTAGTTGCAGCTTGCTGGATCCGTAGTTGCAGCAGTCAGGCTCCTTAGTTGCAGCTCATGAGCTCCTTAGTTGTGGCTCGCCAGCCCCTTAGTTACGGCATGCGGGTTCCTTAGTTGTGGTATGCGAACTCTTAGTTGCAGCATGCATGTGGGATCTAGTTTCCTGACCAGGGATTGAACCCGGGACCTCTGCACTGGGAGCGCGGAGTCTTATACATGGCGCCACTAGTGAAGTCCCTAAGGTACCATTCTTAACAAGTTCATAAGGGTGACTTGTTTTGTTCCCTTTCTTTCTTTCTTCTATCCATCCATCCATCCATCCATCCATCCATCCAATGTATTGAGCAACTAGGCTGTGCCAGGCATTGTGTTTGGTAATAAGGATGCAGAGATGTATGATCCAGGCCCCTGCCCACCAGGAGTTATCAGTATCCACCCAGAGCTTCCGTCTGCCCTGGACATGAGATGGTAACCTCCATCTGACTTCTCCATCATGAAATTGATCAATTCCAAACAGATATCATGCAGAAAGCTAGGGATATGACAGGTAATTCCTCCTTTACAATGGAGGCATCTCAAGGGTAGAAACTCTGTATTGCTTCTTTTCTATAAACCCCTAAATGCTGACTACACCTATAGCCTAATACTCAGTGGGACCACAAGATGAATATTAGAGCAGACTGAAGTGGCAGCAACATTTTTAAAAAACCGTTTCTCACTACAACTATTATGTATCTCATATATCAAAGAAGAATGAGGATTTTTGATTCTTCTCTTTTTAACATCTTTATCAGAGTATAATTGCTTTACAATGGTGTGTTAGTTTCTGCTTTATAACAAAGTGAATCAGTTATACATATACATATGTCCCCATATCTCTTCCCTCTTGCATCTCCCTCCCTCCCACCCTCCCTATCCCACCCCTCTAGATGGTCACAAAGCACCGAGCTGATCTCCCTCTGCTATGTGGCTGCTTCCCACTAGCTGTCAATTTTACGTTTGATAGTGTATATATGTCCATGCCTCTCTCTCACTTTGTCACAGCTTACCCTTCCCCCTCCCCATGTCCTCAAGTCCATTCTCTAGTAGGTCTGCGTCTTTATTCCCATCTTGCCCCTAGGTTCTTCTGACCATTTTTTTTTTCTCAGATTCCATATGGTATTTGTTTTTCTCTTTCTGACTTACTTCACTCTGTATGACAGTCTTTAGGTCCATCCACCTCACTACAAATAATTCAGTTTCGTTCCTTTTTATGGCTGAGTAATATTCCATTGTATATATGTGCCACATCTTCTTTATCCATTCATCTGTTGATGGACGCTTAGGTTGCTTCCATGTCCTGGCTATTGTAAATAGAGCTGCAATGAACATTTTGGTACATGACTCTTTTTGAATTATGGTTTTCTCAGAGTATATGCCGAGTAGTGGGATTGCTGGGTAGTATGGTAGTTTTATTTTTAGTTTTTTAAGGAACATCCATACTGTTCTCCATAGTGGCTGTATCAGTTTACATTCCCACCAAGAGCGCAAGAGGGTTCCCTTTTCTCCACACCCTCTCCAGCATTTATTGTTTGTAGCTTTTTTGATGATGGCCATTCTGACCGGTGTGAGATGATATCTCATTGTAGTTTTGGTTTGCATTTCTGTAATGATTAATGATGTTGAGCATTCTTTCATGTGTTTTTTGTTTGTTTGTTTGTTTTGCGGTACGCGGGCCTCTCACTGTTGTGGCCTCTCCTGTTGTGGAGCACAGGCTCCGGACGTGCAGGCTCAGCGGCCATGGCTCCCGGGCCCAGTCGCTCCGCGGCATGTGGGATCTTCCCGGACCCGGGCACGAACCTGCGTCCCCTGCATCGGCAGGCGGACTCTCAACACCTGCGCCACCAGGGAAGCCCCATGTGTTCTTTTTTTTAAGCGTGGCCTTCTTAGGCCTTGGAGACACAGCAAGGTTATTCTCTTTAGATTTAAACGATATTCCCTCCCTCATTGTGTGTTCTAGAGAAGCATGGCTTTGTGTAAAAAGGTAAAATTTATTTTTGCCAGTAAAATATACCTCAGAGCCCAGCAACAGCATTCAGCAGGAGGAAGTACCTCACTGGATGCCGGCGGCAGTGACTGCAAAATGTTACAAGTGTGAACAGTCTCCACTCCCCCCGTCAGACAGAGTAGGCTGCGATTTTTCCAGGGAAGTGGGGTTGTTTTTTTTTATGATGCCATTTCGACTTCCTAAGACCACCGTAGATTTATAGGGAAATAATTCTTCCAGTGGGCCTTGTGACATCCTAAAGTTTTACACGTGCCACTTATGAAATTGCTAGAGCCATTCCATGCAAACATTTCCATGTCACCAACCTAGGCCCCTTTATTACATTTATGCAACTACACTGTATGTGGTTTTTTTAAAGTTACCAAAATATTTTTAATAACCCCAATGCTGAGGCGAACCTTGGAGGTTAATTATATTAATGGATGTGGTCGACCCCCTTGCTATTCAGAAAGAAGCAGACAGTGGCTCCTGGCTCTGTCTGAGTGCTGCAGACACATCTTCCGCTTAACATAGAGCAGGAGGTTCCTCCACAAGCTCTCTCATCTTCATTTTCCCCTCCCTGCTGTCATCTCTCTAGGTAGTCTGGCCCCTCTTGAGTTGATTGCAGATGTATGGGAATAGCCTGAATCTGAGGCCTGGCTCTGTCTACCCAATTTGTTAGCTGTGTGGCTTTGGTTAAGTTACTGTCCTCCACTGGGCTTATTTTTACATCTGTGAAAGGCTGTAATAATAACATTCATCTCAGGATTTGGGGGAAAATGGAGCTTTGGGAGGGGAGCAAGAGGCAGTATAGGAAGAAAAGAAGGACGTAATATCACCTTACCATCATTTAAAAATGTACCATCATCTGGAAGACTCTCATTTCAAACTGTGCCATCTACATGGAGGTAGTCGCATGTGGAAGTTACAAGTGCAGGTTCTTGGGTCATGCTGCCCAGGTGTTTGGCAAGTGTATCAGTGTGTGGCTTTGGGCAAGTTGTGTATCCTCTTTGTGCCTCCATCTCCTCTGTAAATTTGGGGTAATAAGAGTAACTATTCATGGAGTCATTCTGACCATTAGCTTAGGTAATCAATCTGCAGTGCTGTGCATAGTGTCTGGCCCATGTATGGTCAATAGACGTAAGTGGTAGCATTCCTAATTTTTAACTTTTTTCTGCCTATCTCCACTTGTAAATTTGAAACAAAAATTTATAATTTTTCTCTGGATACAGAGCAAATATCCACTTTATGTGTTTTCCCCCCTTCGTTGTTTCCTTCCATCCTTCCTTCCTCCCTTCTTTCTTAACATATTTAGAGCAACCTATGTAGAACTGACATTGGGACACTTTAAATAGCTACCAGTTTCAAGGTCTGTTTAAGTAGGGGTTAAACATATATTTTGTATTATGAAATTGCGGCAAGAGTAGCTTCTCTCTCACTGAAAAACACCTGAACTATTTTCCTCAGACTTTCCAAAACAATTGAACTTTGGATGGAGGCAAGAATAGAGAAATTTAATAAAAGAAGTTTGGGGTTTCTTTTATCCAGAATGCAATACAGAAGACCAGGGGCTATTGTGAAACATGGGCAGCCTCTTGCAGCCCCCTCTGCCTTGAGTTCTGCCTTGCCAAAGCAAGATTTTATTAAGATGAGACTATCCAGTTTCCTTCTGTTGTTCTTGGGACTCTGCATTTTTGTAACCATTTGCATCTGTCTGCATGTTGCATTCTAGAGGGTGTGATTACGGACAAATAAAATGGGATGGAATAATAGGGGCATCTTGCTACACTGGTATTCAAATTCAGTATTCAAGGCTCATCACGCCTGAAATACAGATTTTGCTCTGAAATACAGTGGATGGCCAACAAATGTTTCTTGATTAAACAAAGAAGGAAAGAAAGGGAAAGGAGGAGGAGGGGGAAGGGAGAGGAGGCGCAGACAGGAGCATCCAATGTGTAGAGGTAGGTTGGGGTCAGAGGGGTGACGAGTGGTGTGATAACCACCGTGTCCACAGTTCTACGGTCCTATGTGTGGTGGGGTCTGGAGAGAACCAGAACGATAAGTTGCTGCCCCATCCTGTTCTCCAAAACTATGCCAAGCGTAGCTGGCAAGGACTCTCGGTCATATTCCTCCTGCCTGGCAAATAGTAGGTGCCTTAAAAATACTTGTTGAATGAAACATTCCATTAACCTGACGGTTACTTAATGAACATAGCCATTTCCATTTACAGAACTTGCACTAAATGATGCAACTGTATTTTGAGAGGCAAGTGGTCCTGACTCGTCTGCAAGAATCGTTCGGTTTAGTGCATTTGGTCCAGCAGGGACTCCGGTTCTTAATAGTCATTTGACTTGAACTGTTGACTGCAAACATTAAGGTTCTTCTAGCCTCTCTCATAAAATGTCAACAGCATCTTGGTGCCACGGAGGTCTGCAGGTGTCCACCTCCCTGGCCACTTTTTTTTTTTTCTTTTTTTTTTTGCAGTTCGCGGGCCTCTCACTGCTGTACCCTCTCCCGTTGCGGAGCACAGGCTCCGGACACGCAGGCTCAGTGGCCATGGCTCACGGGCCCAGCCGCTCCGTGGCATGTGGGATCTTCCCAGACCGGGGCACGAACCCGTGTCCCCTGCATCGGCAGGCGGACTCTCAACCACTACGCCACCAGGGAAGCCCCTGGCCACTATTTTTGTAATAAAATGTGAGAGTCATGTAGCCTCAGCCCCCACGACTTGGTGTTCTATCTCCCATGGGTCCTCCAGCTCTCAGATTGCACGCCTAGGCTGTGTCTTCCACAGGTTTTGCTAGAACATGGGTCTAGCTAGCTCTAGATAAATGTTATACGGTAATAACACATATGCTCTCAAAAACCCTGGCCCTTGGAGTTTCATGCCAGCCCTTACCTTGCATCACAATCAAGGACAGAATTTCGCCCTTTGTTGGGAAGGGGCCCAGTGGAGACAGGGCACCGTGGGACAGTGGCCCTGACCTGTTTATCCATGTCTCCATACAGAGTAGGATGTTGAAACGAGAAGGGCATTCAAGTTTTCATCCAGCATTTCATCTAGCATTCATCCAGCCTCTGCTTCCTGTACTCATTTATCACCTTGGGCATCCATGAACTCCCCTGGGCCTCAATTTCCTCATCTGTAAAGCAGGGGTAGTAACGGTCCTACCCTTAAAGGTTGTGAGGATTGAAGGAGGCGTGTCAGCTTCTTAGCGCTGCCTGAGGGCCCAGGTGATATTGGTTATTGTTGTCACATATCCAAATTGCCTGGAGGGCCTTTCCACCACTTGAGACACCCAGACCTACTGAATCAGAATCTCTGGAGGTGAGGACCCAGGAGTTCGTATTTTTTTAAATCCCCAGAGATAATTTACGTGTTCAGCCACAGTTGAAAGTACTGATCCTAAAAGAGCTGGATTCATGGGGTATTCTCTTCGGGAGGCAGTGTAGCCAATATAGATAGCTTCTCATAGAAACTAGAGTCAGAATATTTGGGTTCCAACCCCAGCACACCTCCTTCTGCCCCGCAAAACCATTTGCCATTGACCTTGAGCCAGTGACTTAACGTTGCTGGAAGTCGGTTTACTCAAGAAAAGAGGACAATGTTAGCACCCCTCATAGGGTCATATAGGGATTAAATGAGATAATATATGTCAGTCTTATAAGTACCCCAGTAAATGATAAGCACTTTATACATATTAAGTCACTTAATCTTCATAACAACCCTAGGTGGTAGGTACTGTTATTACCCACACTTTATATATGTGGAGACGAAGACACAGAGCATTTATGTAACTGCTCTAAGGTCACAGGTGTTTGAACCCAATCCCAAGATGCCGAGCTCATGATGAGCTGTCAGCCGAACCAGTGGATCCCGCTAGATGGCCTGTGATTGCCTGGTCCAGGAGCAGCAGCTGACCACACGAGTAGGGACAGCATATCTTCTCTGTAGTGATGTTTATCTTATCTGGGGCTAGAGATCAGCTGTGTGGTGGTCAGGGAAGAGGCTTCTCAGGTCCTTCCCGGTATCTTGCCTGTGAACGTTTACTGTGCGCCTGGGGGTGGTAGGCCGTAATTCGTACCAGTCTGATGGCAGCAGCCCCGGGAGAAGTATGGGTCATGGCAGAAGAGGCAGAAGCTGACCCCGAACCTGCGCTTTTCAGATGGTGATGGATTGTGGGGATTTCTAGCCCTCCATGAACTGTCCTCTATTTTGTAACCAGTACAGTTGTCTTCCGGTAAGAACCAAGAAGCCCCAGGCAACGCTGGGTTTCAGAAATGAAGGCATCCTCAGCAGCCCTGGCAGCCCTGCCGTTTCTCTCTCCCATTTTCGTGAGCGAGGTTGACTTCCCCCAGGATCCAGGGGGGTCCCCAGCTCCAGTGCGCCTTAGGCACACAGCCCTCTGCAAGCAGCAAACCTGTACAATTGCTGCTGTCTCCTGCCAGCCAGCTGGGCTGAGTGTTCCTGGGCACCCGAGCCTTTTCCTCCCCCCTCCCCCCTCCGCCCTCCCCACTTCTCCTGCCCCTCTGGCTCCACACCCTCCTGAATGTTCCATTCTAAACAGCCACAATCAGGAGCCTGTTCCTGTTCTGGGAGAAAGAGCAGTATGAAGGCTTTTAAACTTGCTGGGTAATTTAAGGTATTTATCGCTATTTGGAGAACTTTGCTTGTTTTGAATCCTTTCCCCCTCCGGCTTTCAGAAATGGTGCAAGTGATTTTTTTTTTTTTTCTCTCTCTCTCTGAAAAGGATGCTTCTGGGTCCTTCCGCTGCCCCCGAGGCTGGATTCTGAATGCAGCCTCCAGACCTGGGTGCATTAGCTGAGGTTTTGTTCATTCTTCACGCAGGCTGGCCATAAACATTCACTAGGCGCCTCCCCGGTCCGAGCCAGACTCCTGTTTGCAGACTGCTGCCCGTTTCCACGCCGGACTGTGAGAGTTTCCAGCACATGCGACAGCAACCTTGCAGGTCAGGGAGCATGCCTGATCTTTGCATCCAGGTTGACCCTGAGGTCAAGCCATGCTCTGCGAAAGAGCACTGTGACCCTGGGCACAGTTCTCAGCTTCTCCAGAACTTTTGTTTTTCATGCGTAAAAAGAGTATGATAACAGCACCTACCTTACTGCTCTAGAAGTCGGACAACCTGGGTTCAAATCCCAGCTCTGCCACTTCCTCATGCTGTGGTCTAGGCCTCTCTATTTTGTGAGTTAACTTTAAGTTCGGAATAACAGGGAATCCTCAAAAGGGACTGAGAACTAACTGGGTTAATGCACACAGAGTGCTAGTGCCTGGTACTTAAAAAGGGCTTGATGAAACCAATCGTGGTTGAGAGAGAAAATACGCGCGCGCACACACACACACACACACACACACACACACACACACACTTCCTTGATAAATCTAACTCTCTCCCTCCCTCCTTACCTCAAACCTGAGCAAGCCAATAGCTGGACAGCAGAAGAACTCTGCCAAGAAGTTGGAAGGGTCTGGACTCTCCACTCAGCTTCCTGAAGGTCTTACTCACCTGATAGGAAGAGGAGGGAGAAGGGTGTCCCCTCCCCAGGTGCACTTTAGCTGCAGTCCGCAGAAAGTCCCGTGGTCTGCTGACTACCCTCTGTCCTTGAGATGGTAAGGGAGGCCCTCTCTAGGGGACCTGCAGCAGAAACGGTGCTCAAAACCAAGGCTCAAAATCTACAAGCAGGGCTTCCCTGGTGGCGCAGTGGTTGAGAGTCTGCCTGCCGATGCAGGGGACGCGGGTTCGTGCCCCAGTCCGGGAGGATCCTACATGCCGCGGAGCAGCTGGGCCCATGAGCCATGGCCGCTGAGCCTGCACATCCGGAGCCTGTGCTCCGCAACGGGAGAGGCCACAGCAGTGAGAGGCCCGCGTACAGCAAAAAAAAAAAAAATCTACAAGCAGCGTCTGCTCCCTCGGACAGAGTGGTCCTTCCTCCTTCCTCCCTTTCCACTCATGTCCCTCCATGAACTGCTTCCATCTCCCCCGTGTCCCCAACTCAGCCCTCTTTGTGGATCGCACACACACACACCACACTCCCGGCTTAGTGTTTCTGCTGCTTCCTTTTCACTTACTTTGATTTCCCATGTGTGGATTACCCAAAAAACAACAATGGTTTTCCTGACCTGCCTTCTGAAAGTGATGGGCAGTGTGAGCCCTAAGACCATGTATGGAGATGAAAAGATAATCACCAGACTGGAAGGTTTGAATTAAAACAGAGGCAAATGGCAAGTCGTATCTTTTCTCATTAACACGGGGCGGGGGCAGGTGATCTTTCTTCTGTAGCTTCATTACATCTAGTCTGTTGTTCTGCATCCCCTCCTCCTGGAAGCCTCCTGTGATCTCCACTCTGATCAGGTACTACAGTTCTGTCCTGCCGGGAGCCTAACCAAGGGATGCAGGGGGAAGGGGGTGGGGTGGGGGTGGCGCAGGTCAGAGCCAGGCTGCTTGATTGACATCTTGACTCTGCAAGTGATTTGCTCTGCCTTGGTTTCCTCATTTGCAGAGTGGAGCCATTATTAGCCCCTATTTCGTGGGTGGTTAGGAATATTCAGTGAGACGATCCATATAACATATTTAGACTGTCTGGCCACCTATCATTACTATTATTATCATGATTTTCATAACAGAAGCACTTATTAGACTGGACTTTAATCAATGATTTACTCATTGGCTTCCTTCCCCCGAGGGTCTGGCAGCAAATTAAGAACCAGAACAGTATCCTATTCAACTCCAGGGAACAGTGGTCATGGAGAAAAGGCCACTGTTACCAGCAAGGTGATAATTTGTTTCCGGAAGACTCCTTTACTTCCAGAAAGGCTCCCTTTAACTTATGATTTGATATTTAGACATTTCACTCAAACAATTTTGTTCACTTCTCTCTCCTCTCTTTCTTCCATATTGCACAAAGTAAACGGAGTCTTTTCAACAGCCCAGAGGATGCCCCCTGTGTCCCTTATAGGTGTGTGGCAGCGGGAACCCTGAAGCTGGCCAACTGGGCAGTGACTCAGCGATTTCCTCCCTGTAACTGGGGTCACCGCCAGCATCTCTTCTGATTGGTCAGGGACACCATACCATACTGGTTAGAAAATAGTATTTTAATTATCAGCCTTGGAGGAAAGAATGCTAAGATTTCTGCTCTGATTCGAGATATTTTGATACAATTTAGGGCAGCCCAGGTTTTTGATCTTGACTGTGAGACTGCCAGGGTGGTACAAGGGCAGTTGTTTCCGGATGGACGGTGAACAAGGCACGTGCATGGCACCTACAGTCTCCCCAAGGTCCGTCTGCTCCACACAGTGGGATGGAAACTGCAGGAATAAGGGGGCCGTGGAACAGTTTCCAAGGTTGGCTCTAGCACATGGAGTAACAGCTCATAGGAGTGACATGTACAACTCCGTGCTGTCCCCACTGTCCAGCTATCTCACTGCAGGTGGCCAGGCAGAGAAGGGCGGGGAAGAGCCAGCTAGCTCCAGAAATGGAGAACAAAAAGGTTGTTGCTTTCTGCCTCCTGGCACATTCTGCAAAAATACTACAGTGAACGAAAAACTTTAAAGGAAAAACACTTTATGAGATACCGTGCGACTTGTGTCCATGGATTCTGTGAGCAAGTGTTTCTGTGAGCTCGCCGCCTGCCTGGCCCTGGCCTTCATCAGTGGGAGAACATGTGAGTGGGGTTGGTGTCAGACCCCCACCCGTTCCACCTCCAAACAGACCTCGGGAGGAATAACCTCCCAAGAGGGCCAGACGACCCCCTGTGACGGGCAGCTCCGTGCCTGACTGGGAGTGCACGCACTGCCCGCAGCTCTCCTGGCTGGAAAACTGGCTTGTTATATCGACCCCGAGTCTGCTCCTGCAGCTTTCAGACGGTGAGCCTCCCCCGGTCGCCCACGCCACTCACTCGGCGCGGTCCCCTCCACTGTGTCCACCCAGACACCCAGGCCTGAACATGAGCCTCAACTCCTGATGGTGAGTCTTACCTTCAAACAACCGAAATGTATTCCCTGTCAGTTCTAGAAGCCAGAACTGTGCTCCCTCTGGAGGCTTTAGGGGAGAATTCACTTTGCCTTTCCCAACTGCTGGTGGTTCCTGGCTGCCGGGGCCTGGGGCCTCATCTCTGTTCATCCTCAACGTTGCCACCTCCTCCTCTGTCTCTTTCAAAGACATTTATCATTGGATTTAGGGTTCACTCTGGTGATCCAGGATGGTCTCATCTCAAGAACCTTAACTTTATCACATCGCAAAGAGCCTTTTTCCAAATCATTCAGAGGTTCCAAGAATTTGGATGTGGATATATTTGGGAGGGGGGCACATTCAGCGCAGGTCACCTCTTAATGGAAAGGTTAGTTATATGGATTAACACTGACTTGAGGAGGTTTTCTATGATGCGCCTAAAGCATTTTCTCAAGAATAAACATCTGGTGGTGTCTATTTCCAGCTGTTTGACAGATTACTTAACCTCTTTGGACCTGTTTCTTCACCTGTAAAATGGGAATAATAATCATAGTCCCTACCCATAGGCTTGTTGTGAGGATTAAATGAATTCACACAAGTGCAATCCTTTGAGTGCCATCTGGTGCATAGCAAGCACTGTCTCAATATTAGCCATTTTTATGGTGATTATCATCATGGCATTGTAATCACTGTTGGAACCTACATCACACAATGAGACTTTCCTAGACCGCTCATTTTGTTTTATTTTATTTTTAAAGCCTTCATTAAGTTTGTTACAATACTGCTTCTGTTTTATGTTTTGGTTTTTTGGCCCGGAGGCATGTGGGATCTTAGCTCCCTGACCAGGGATCGAACCCGCACCCGCTACCTTGGAAGGCGAAGTCTTAACCACTGGACCGCCAGGGAAGTCCCTAGAGTGCTCATTTGACATTTAGTGTATTCTTCTAATGTGCTGACCTTTTATGTCTCGACTTCTTGGAATTTGTTGCTGTGTGACCTTGGACAAGTTCCTTAATCTCTCTGAGTCTGTTAGAACGTTCCCCCCCCACCGCCCCCGGCAGGGCTGCTAAAAGATTAAAAGCAGTCAGTCGTGTGACACGTGGTTTACATCAATCCACATTGCCTGAACAGTGAAAACACAGCATGTGTACAGTTTGCGGCTACTTCACAAGCACTGGTGGCTTCTTTCTTCCCTGCCTGTGTCTTTACTGCTGCTTGGATTTTCTCTGCTGTCAGCTCTCCCCAGCCCGTAGTGAATGGCTTGCAGTTAGTTTTAGTCAGTTTCCTCCCCTGAGCCTAATTTGTCTTCAGTTTCCAGCACAGGTAAGGCTGTGCATTCCAGGCTGCTGTCCCTGAGCAGTTTCTTTTTTTTTTTTTTTTTCAGTACGCGGGCCTCTCACTGTTGTGTCCTCTCCCGTTGCGGAGCACAGGCTCCGGACGCGCAGGCTCAGCGGCCATGGCTCATGGGCCCAGCCGCTCCGCGGCACATGGGATCTTCCCAGACCGGGGCACGAACCCGTGTCCCCTGCATCGGCAGGCGGACTCCCAACCACTGCGCCACCAGGGAAGCCCCTTGAGCAGTTTCTTGCTGGCATAGTGTCCCCTGCATCGGCAGGCGGACTCCCAACCACTGCGCCACCAGGAAAGCCCCTTGAGCAGTTTCTTGCTGGCATATTTGGGGAGGAAGTTCATCAATATCTAAGCAACTCAGAACTGTTCTATTAGTTAAAAGATTTTCAGGTAAATTCTAACTTGGTGTGCCTGAGACTCCTAACCTTTCATGAAAGTGCTGCATCGTCCCCCTCAGTGGTCTGTCACAGTGGGCAGGAACCAGATCATAAATCCTACAAGAGCTAATATTTCTATAGTACAGCCACTCTTCCATCACCCTGGCTCTGCCAGGCACTGTCCTCAGCAGTTTACTTTCCATCCTCCCATCCTAATTATGTAGGTCCTGTTACGATCCACATTTTACAAATGAGGAAAGAAAGGGGTGGGATAGGGAGGGTGGGTGGGAGACGCCAGAGGGAGGAGATATGGGGATGTATGTATATGTATAGCTGGTTCACTTTGTTATAAAGCAGAAACTAACGCACCATTGTGAAGCAATTATACTCCAATAAAGCTGTTAAAAGAAAAAAAAAAAAAGAAATGAGGCCCAAAGAGTTTCAGTACCTTCAGTAACTTCTGGAATTCGAACCTAGGCCCTTGGAGTTCAACAGCTGGATTTGAGCCCCTCATTAAATGTCTGCAACAGTTCCTAGGAGGCACAGAGTTCCATAAATGTTTTATAGAATTAATTGAATGTTGAATGGCTTTTCCTGTTAACTGAGGGACCTCAGTCTTTGCTAGCAAACTAGAACATTTTCTTTGCCCCCCTGGCTTGAGAGTAGTGCAGATTTTTCTCTTATTGGTTTTCCCATCTACACTATAATGCCCTCATCTTCATACTTGTGCATAGTATGAAAGGATGCACATTGAAAAGTATGGATTTTCGATCTTGAATGCTGTGTGACCTGGGCAAGCCACATCACCTCTCTGAGCCTTAGTTTTGGGGGGTTAATAACATTTAACACATTAAATATGCTAATGTATATAAAGTGCCAGGCACGACATCAAGTCTCAGTATACAGTAACTTGAAAAGTAAAATAAAAAATACTTTGCATTTTTCTGAAGGAAGGTGTTGTATAGCTCTCAAGATGTCTTATACAGATATCTCTATTATAATATGTTTTTAATGGCAATCACTCTAATGTTATGTATGTTGAACATTCTGGCCAAAAAGATTGTAAAGAAATACTTTTAAAATTGAATGAGAAATGGCTGATGATAATCATCATTATGTATGAAACAGAATCATTTACCACTGAGGTAGATCTAATTAAGAAACGATAATAGACATCAATTATTTTAGCTTCTCGGCGGGAGCTGTGAATGCTCACGTGCTTCCTCTGTAACATGAAGCATGGTCTCAAATTGCCTCGCATGGAGCCTGGCCCTTTTCCACCCGGTTGATGAAGAGCTCTGGCTTTCCAATCTTTGTTTTTCTCTCTTTTTCTCTTTGCTATGTAGTGTCAGTAGGATGCATTACTACCTTCAGGATCCAAGAAGTTGACCGGGGCCAGGAGTAATAGTAGCAGTAATAATACTAACGGCAACAACTGCTATGCTGAGCTGAGTGCTTACTAAGTGCCAGACATCCTGCGTTAGCGATTGAAGAACTGCCAGCTCTGAGGTCAGACTCCTGGTCCTAAGCCATGTACTTGACTGAGCAAGTTACTGCTCTGTGCCTCGGCTTCCTCACCTCTTATAGGGTTGTTCTGAGGTTTAAGTGGGATAATATGTGTTTTGTACGTAGCACGCTATCTGGCAAGCTGTAAGCGCTTGGTGATGTTAATTACTGTTAACGCCTTAAAGAACTTTCTGGTGGAGGTGCTCAGTGGCTTGGGGGCTGGCTCAGGGTCACGTGTACATTAGTGCGGCTCGGGGTGCGGGCTCAAGCCCAGCTCTGCCTCCGGCGGCGGGGCTCACATCCTGTACCCTCACACATCTCAACCTGTCATCATGGGTGGTGTTGTCTGCACAAGAGGGAAACTGCTCAGTGATTCCTGTTTCTACATCAGTTTGATTTTTGAGCCATTATCTCATTTGAGTAAGAGACCGACCGGCCTTTGGTTTGTGGATGGCGTACTAGCTTGCTGTCCCAAATTATCACAAATTAGGGGCTTAAAACAATACAGATGTATTATTTTACATTCTGAAATGGGTCTCATGGGGCTAAAATCAAGTTGTCAGCAACTCTGAGTCCCTTCTGGAGAATCTAGGGGAGAATCTGTTCCTTGCGTTTCCCAGCTTCTAAAGGCTGCCTGCATTCCTTGGCTGGTGGCCGCATCATTCCAGCCTCTGCTTCTGCTGTCACATCTGCTCTGACTCTAAGCCTCTTGCCTCCATCTTCTAAGGACCCATGTGATTATCAGCTGAATAATCCAGGATAATCTTTCCAACTCAAGATCCTTACATCGGCAGAGTCCCTTTTTGCCACCTGAGGTCACACGTTCACAGGTCCCAGGATGAGGGTGTGGACTCTGGGGGGGGGCGGGGGGCATCGTTCTGCCTGCCACAGATGCCTCCGTCCTGGCCATGTTCTCCTTTCTCGAGCTGCCGTGTGGTGTTGGCTTTAGGGCACGGTGGATTTAGTCCTAATCCCCGGCCCCTCTCTTTACTGACCTGTGAGCCCAGGCCAAGCGTTTCATTTCCTCGTGCCCCATCTTCTTCTTTTCTCATCTGAAAAATAAAAGCTTCAGCACCGATTCTGTGGGGCCAATAAGAGCACAAAACGAAGTAATGTGTGTAAAATGCCTGGTCCTGACTGGCTCCCCAAAATGGGAACCATTATTCTCATGAAGATTACTTTCAAATTATTTTTAATGCTCTTGTAGCAACAAACAGAGCCCAGTGTCCTGGTAAAAAATGAACAAGGGTCTTAGCATGCAGGTCAAGGGGTCCCTGATAATGGCCTACAAAAAGAAGAAAAAAATCCCAGCCTGGTTCCCACTCACCAGAACTGGACTCGGTTGGGAACAAAAGGGTTATTCAGCTGACCAGATGTTAGGTGTGAACCAGAAGGGGACGGGGAGCCAGGATTAGCTTGTCCAACAGTATTTTATTGTGAAGCCTGCAGATCAAGGCAGTCTTTTGTAACAGCGTTTATATTAAAAGAGGCACAAGATATTTTACGGCCCCTATCGAGGCCCAGAGCCTAAATAGCAACCCTGTTTGATCAGCCTTTCACAGGTTATATTATGTTTCCAGGAGGAATTGGGTATAAATCTTTCAAGGTGTCCATGTGAAAGTGGGAGGAACCACTGGGAATCTGAGGGGAGTAAAACAGAGAGAAAGCAAGGGAAGTCCAGGCCCTCTGAGCTGTCACAGAATTTCAGACATGGGGCGTGGCCACCTTGGGTACTGTGTTGCCAAAAGATGGGCAGTTGGAGGTTGGGAGGCAAAGGGAAAGTAAAATCTTTGTTTCCTGAGGAGCCTTCTTTCTCTGCCAACCTCATCTCATATCACCCTGCCCACTAGGCACGTCCCTCAAACATTCCCACCGTGGGACTCGGGCGGTGGCCATTGCACTCTTGGAGCACACATCCCCGTGGATCTCCATGTGGTGGGCTCCTCCTTGTCAAGTCTCAAATGAAATTTCACCTCCCCCAAGAGGCCTTCCATCCTCCAGTCACTCCTTGTTTCATTGCCTTGTTGAATTGTCTTCACAGCACTTATCACCATCAGAAATGGTCTTTTTGCTCATTTATTTGTTTGTTTGGTATCTCTCTCACCGCCTCTGGAATATAATCTCTAAGGGAACAGGGACCTTGGCTGTTATCTACCGCCATCACCCAGTGCTGGGACATTGCCGCACGCACGGAGGGGCATTTATAATAATAATCGCTGACACGTAGCACCTATTTTATGCCTCATCCCTTTCGAAACGAATTCATTTAATTCCTCTCAACTCATCCATTTCACAGATGAGGAAACTTGAGACATAGTTTGATAAATGGAATAAGTCAAATTAATTGACTCTTCAGCCATATTCCAGGTATGACCGAATTAATTTAGTAACGATCAGTTTTCGATAGTCATTCTGTGTAACAAAAACACCCCACTTCTTCCTGATGATTGTCAAGGGCACCAAGGAACATAAAGAACAAAGTGGGAGCTAGAGACTGCGTTTTATATTTTCAGAGAGCTGCTACGAACATTAATTGAGCATCTACCCGGTGTCGGGCATTCTGCTACATTTTATCTTATTTTATTTATTTGCTGGGATTCAGTCTCCATCATTGGGTGCATTTTATTTTTAAATACACAAAGTCCTGGGAAGTACAGCATTGCCCTGTTTTGTCCAGTTTGGGAAACAAACCTGAGAGAGGTTGAATACCTCACGCCCACACGGTCTCTGTTCTATTTTTTTTTTTTTTTGCGGTACGCGGGCCTCTCACTGTTGTGGCCTCTCCCGTTGTGGAGCACAGGCTCCGGACGCGCAGGCTCAGTGGCCATGGCTCACGGGCCCAGCCGCTCCACGGCATGTGGGATCTTCCCGGACCGGGGCACGAACCCGTGTCCCCTGCATCAGCAGGCGGACTCTCAACCACTGCGCCACCAGGGAAGCCCTGTTCTATTTTTATTTCTCCTGAGATTCTCCAGATAAAGTCTCTACCCCACAGCAGAGCACTTCAGACATGGTAGATACTGCATAAGTGTTGGCTGAATGAGTGAAAGGGAGAAAGGACACCAACCAACCTGTGAGGGCGGACGAGGAAACTGAAATTACTATCTTCATCTTCCAGACGAGGAAACTGAAATTCAGGGAGATTCAGGTCAATGTCACCCAGCTAGTCAGTGAGTTAAGTTTCAGTTCCAGACATTTCCAACTCTTCCAGCCAGTGCAGCCTGCATGAATGGGGTTCAGGACCCACAGCATCTCCTCTGCAGTCTAGAGGCAAGGGGGGATGATAGTACACATGTAGCTTGGGACACCCTGGGGAGCTGCCCACTCAGGACCAGAATCACCTGGGAGCACTGCGGGGTCCCCTCTGAGTGGAGCTCTGGGGTCTGTGTTCTGCACTGGCCTCTGTCCTGTGCGTGGCTTGGGGAGGAGGGGTTGAGAATAGAGGGAGCCCTCAAAGCAAAGCCATCCTGCCTGGGGGTTTTCCATGGATGGTGAAGCCAGGCCTGCGTGGACGATGAGTGGGATTCGTGGCTTGGCCAGAGCGTGGCAGCCGAGCCCAGCTGCAGGGACATCCGGCACTGACACCTGCCATAGTGGGAGCGGGCACCTTGCATCTCTATGGAAACCACCCTTGCATCATTGACAACAGAGCGCGGGGAAAAGGTGAAACAGAGCCCCGCCCTGCGGAAAGTCGTAGCTTCCAGAAGTGCAGCTGGAATCCTTGCCAACTCCTTATGGGCGCCGTGGCTATCTTCCAGGATACCCACTGTGGCCCTATAAATACAGGCACACTTCCTGAACTGTGTCACTCAGGATACCAGCTGTACTATTCAGGGTTGTCCAGAGAAACAGAACCACTAGGGTATCTGTATGTATGTATACGGAAAGAGATCTATTACAAGGAATTGGGTCCCGTGATTATGGAGGCTGACAAGGCCCAAGATCCGCAGGCTTGAAACCCAGGAGAGCCAAGATGTTTCAGTTTGAAAGGCCAGAAAAATCTGATGATCCTTCCTGGGAGGGTCAGCCTTTTTGTGCTGTTCAGGCCTTCAACTGATTGAATGAGGCCCACCCACATTGGGGAAGGCAATCTGCTGCTTTAGTCAGGCTACTGATTCAAATGTTAATCTCATCCAGAAACACCCTCATGGACACACCTAGAAAAACATTTGACTGAATGTCTAGGCACCCCGTGGCCGAGTCAAGTTGACACATAAAATTAATCGTCACACCAGCCCAGCAAGACATCCCGCCACCGTCCAGAGTTTCTGGAAGAGTTGGGAAGCACTGCCTTCTGTAGTCCTCGGTAATTCAGACAGCACCCTTGGGTGCCAAAGGTCCTGATAAGTCCTGCAATGAAAGGAAACCTGTTTCCATCTGGGTGGGACTGGGTAAAGGAGCAAGAGTCTCAGACAAGCTTCCTGAAGGAAATGTCACCTGAGAGGGATGTTGAGGACTAAACAGGTGTTTCTCTGACCGAGATGTCTAGGTTGGAGTAGCAGGTGTCCATAATATTCTGTTGGCTTTTCCCTGCCCAAAGGTACGGCAGCAGCATTTGTTATATGTTTTAGTTCTGTCCTTGGTGACAAGAAACCCTCGCTGACCACCAGACACGAGTGGGTCAGTGATTCCAGTAGACTCCTGCTTACCCCAGTGTCGGAAACCCCAGTGGTGTCTTGGCGCAGATCTTGGTACTAAAGGTTGCCATCTCTCTGGAGTTTATGATCTTGTTTTTCACCACAGTGACTTTGAGAAAGGGAGAGACAGAGACAGACTAGAGTTAATAATGGTGGCCTCCCTATGGTCTAAAAGTTTAACCCTTATGCTCTCTGGTTTTTCATGTGAAGCCGCCTCGTTAGGGAACGAAAGCTGACCGGTGGCCTAGATGCGTGATCCCAGCGGCAGCAGCGTAATGTAGCGAAAGTGCAGAGAATTGGGTTCTGGATGTGCATGGTGCTCCTGACCCTAACCAGCTGGCTGCTGGGGCCACAGCGGTCAGTCCCTGAGCACCAACCCTGCGCCAGCGCCACCGGGCCAGTGCCTGGCACGCCCCGTGCCTCCATCTCCAAATTGGTCTAACAGGGATAAGCTCCCTGCCTACATGGACAGGTGTGAATCCGCTTGAAGGATGTGCTGTGTACCTCAGAAGGGCAGCTGACCTTTGGCAGGAAAGAAGGGAGTGGAAGAGGGAGAGAGGAAGGTCATGAAGCAGGGAGGGAGGTGGATGGGCGGGGGCGCGGGGACAGCAAAGCATCATCGAGCAGGGGTTGACGCCTCCTGGCTCAAAGCGGAGCCCTGCCCGGCGAGGGATGACTCAGCAGACAGGCAGATCCAATACTGAGGCTTCAGCAAAGCGGAGAACGCATTCCGCACCCCCCACTTCCCAAGAAAAGAGAGAGAGAAATTCTTGATATTTATAAAAAATCATCAGTGTAGTCATCATGCGGAAAATCAGAAATGGGTTGGACGTTATGGTGTAACCTTGTTTTTACTCCCAGTCACATTTGAGAAGACCTGTGGTTTTTGTCAGGACTCAAGGCTGCTGGAGGTCTAAATCCAGCTGTGGCTGCACTGAGCGATTTTCATGTAACTGCTGAGAACAACTCAGTGGAATCAAAGTAAGTCATTCAGAACATGTGGCCCGGACTCATTTTCCTCAGGAAATGGTAAGATACCGTGAGATTCTTCTGCCACCTACCCCAGACCTTATCACTTCGGTGGGGTCCGTCCTTGATTTGCTGACACCACACTATCACCACCCCACCCCCAAGGTATCATTTTTTTAAATTATTATTTGAATGGTTTTATTTGACATTTGAATCTTTTTCATTGCTGTATCCCTTGGCACATTGGTGGACAGTTAGTAGAAACTTAGTAGCCATTTGTTGGATGAATGAAGGAAGAAGTGAGTGAGTGAATGAATGTGTGAGTGCATGCGTTGACATCTATGGGAAAATGCATTCCTATAGGATATTCACCCCTGGATTCAGTTCTATCACGCTGCTGTTTCTTAGCCATGGAACCCAAGCTGGAGAGGCAGCCTGGAGAGGCCTGGAGTCCTACCGATCTGGTGGATTAGCAGAAGGCCAGAGAGGAGAAAGAACGTTCCCACGATGGTTGGCACTTGACTGCAAGTGGACACTGCTGGCAGAAGACCAGTCAGCAGTGGAAACGAGGGAGAAGCCAGGAGACGCGGCAGAAGCCAGGGGAGGGCAGGGCTGCAGATCCCCAAGCTGATGGCATTATTGGCAAGAAAGGACTCTTTCTGCAAAACTGTGTCCAGACCCATGGGTGTGCCTCCCCTCCAAAGGAGCCCTTTGTTTTCTTTCTTTCTTGAAGGATTATAGGATAAATAGGAATTGGTAGGAAATACAAATAGACCGGTGAGTGGGTGGGTGGATGGGTGCATGAATGGATGGATGGATGAATGGGTGGGTGGGTAGATGGACATCAACATGGCACATTATAAAGAGCGTTGGTCTTGAACGGCAAAGCTAACAGCCTTTTCCCTCCCCAGGCCCAATTCTGTCATCTGTAAAAAGAGAACAGTAAACCCTGGCCCTCCCTAGCTCCAAGGGCCATCAGAAAGCTCAAAATAAAAGCCAGACACCTTTGGTCAGTCCTGATGCTCCACAGCTGTAAGGAATTATTAGCCGGGTCACCTCTTCCCCTCCAAAGACTGCCTGTCATCCCCCACGTTGCAAATATATTGTGATTAAAATGCAAGAGTAAGTCAGAATCTTAGTAAACTCTGTGATCACTTTGGAACCCCTCCAGCGAACTCTGTGTGGATTTTTCTTTCCTCCTCTCAGCTCCCAAGCTACTTTTCCTATGTTGGAGGTTGCCAAGCTTTTATGGCTATTTAGCTGTCTTATCCATGCAGATGCTTAGCTTTAATTTATGCTGAAATAAATCTGCAAAACCTCATCTGTCTTGTTGTTCTAGAAGCATCAGGTGTAAGGCCTAAAAAAAAATCCTAATATATGGTCTCTGAAAGAGCTGAGGTGTGATCTGCCTGCTTGTTATTCAGTTTGGCTTGAAATTCTTCTTTTCCATCCCTTGATATTTATATATAAGCAAAGTAGGTTGTTTGGTAGAAAAAAACTTATGACTTTTAATATGTATGCTTGTCTCAAGTCACTTAGAGTGCTTTGTATTGAGAAAAATTAAGCTGTGATTTATCATCCAGTGATAAAATCTGAATGTCCCTTTTCCATTTTTAAACATTAATCATTAAGGCATAATATGTTGAGTCAGCGACCAGGGATTCAAACACTAATTTGCTGAGTGACCTCAGACAAGTCTCTCAGCCTAGCTGAGCTCCGTTTCATCCTGTAGGTGAACACCTGCTTGGAGGACTCCTGTGAGGATTAAATGTGAAATTGTGTGTGGGGTGCTTGGCATATAATAGCACTTCGTAAATGCTATTAGGTAGCACCATTGTTTTGGTTGTGCTGATGCAGGATTTTGGGTGAGAGATCAGGCCCAGACTTCCCTTTAGAGCAAAGTCAGATCAAAATAACAGTTCCTGGTGCTGACCCTGCTCTCCGTCTGTGTATTCATTCCCTGACAACCTGAATTGATTTGCGCCCTTACTCTTGTGCTATCTGAGGATTTCTCAGACTTATGCTCTGGTGTTTTCTGATGGCTGCAGAAATTCATTCAAAACATTTCTACACAGCAATTCCATAGGATTGACCTGACTTTTCCTAAAAGTCAAGTGAACAGCAGCTCAACCTGTCTCACCACGCTCCAGGGCTTGGCTGGCCGTTCCCCAGGTGCCAGACTGTGGGACAGCCATTGTCTAAGAGATAGTCCTCTGCATTTCCTAGCTCACCCAAGTGCAGAAGACCCTAAAGACCAGGTAGCTGATGGATGATTGTTGTCATAACGTATAGGAAACTTGATTCTGGTACATACTAGGCCCACACAAATTCAGTTCCTATATGTCATTCTCTATGGGCTCTTTTTTTTTTTTAATTTTTATTGGAGTATAGTTGATTTACACTGTTGTGTTAGTTTCTGCTGTACAGCAAAGTGAATCAGTTATACATATACATATATGCACTCTTTTTTAGATTCTTTTCCCATATGGGTCATTATAGAGTACTGAGTAGAGTTCCCTGTGCTATACAGTAGATTCTTATTAGTTAGCTTTTTTTTTTTTTTTTTTTTTTTTTTTTTTTTTTGCGGTACGTGGGCCTCTCACTGCTGTGGCCTCTCCTGTTGCAGAGCACAGGCTCCGGACGCGCAGGCTCAGCGGCCATGGCTCACGGGCCCAGCCGCTCCGCGGCATGTGGGATCTTCCCGGACCGGGGCACGAACCCGTGTCCCCTGCATCGGCAGGTGGACTCTCAACCACTGCGCCACCAGGGAAACCCTGTTTTCTACTTCTGTGTCTATTTTGTAAATAATTTCATTTGTACTATTTTTTTAGATTCCACATATAAGTGATATCATATGATATTTGTCTTTGTCTGACTCTGTGGGCTCTTGATTTAGAATTTTAGGTTCTGAACAAGGCTTGCAGTTGTGGAGACTACTACATTTTAAGGCTTTCTATTGTGAATTGGTTTCCCTCTGTCTGTCTGTAGGGTTGGATTGAGACTTGTTTGTATGTAGGTCCCAGCTTACAAGGCACACGGTCCTTCTCATATATGGATGCCACAAACCTACAGTTGATGCAGCAACCTCTCTGGATGTTGCCAGGTACCAAGAGGGGTTGTGATAGAGCCTAGGGTTCAGGAGTTGCATTGGGAAGCCAGCAGGGCCCGGGCCAGTCACCGGCACTTCTGGGGCCATCATTTTCGCACCAAGTGTTTTATGACTTGTCATCTTCTCACTTGGGTGTTCAAGCCAATGGTTGCCGACTGAATTCTCAAAATCACCTTGCACATTAGAGGTACTAAGTAAATGTATATAAATCCTAGATAGCACAGCACTAATCATGACTCATAATAATGGCTTGCATTTATTGGGCACTTACTGTGTACCACACTATGCCAAATGCTTTACTTGGATTATCTCATGTTACCCTCCAACCATCCCATTAAGTAGATGCTGTGAGATGCCCATTTTACAGATGAAGAAGCTGAGGCCAAAGAGCTTCAGAACTCACCCACAGTCACAGCTAGAAAGCAGGGGCAAGGCTTTGGTCCCAGGGTGGTCTTTAGACAACTTCTGGAAGTGGACAGATGCTGTGAGGTGAGATGGGAGGATGGATACCAAGGTCAGTTGAGCACAAAATTCCTTTCAAGGAAATGGACTTTTCTGCCCAGAACTGTCATATTCCAGACAGCACCCAAGAAAGATTTTCTTCACAGCTTTAGATTTGAGATTGAGAAATAACTCAGATGCAGTCTTCTGGTCCACGAGCCACTGTCATCACACTGCAACCACATTTCCTCCTGTTTATTGCTGGTGGGTGGGAGGTGGGGTTGTCATTCTGTATTTCCTGCTCGCAGCCAGTATGTAGAGGGGTAGGAGTTCACACTTGAGTTTGGCAACAGTGTGGTCATGTTTTCTGTGTGTCACTTCGCAGCATGGCATCTGCAGGGCCTTATAATTCTCGGAAAACACAAAGGTGTGTGGTTATCTCCGTGTCTGTAAACTGGGGACCCTGTGTGGCTTTAAGGCTGTCACAGCAGAAGGGAACCTCGGAGACCCGTGGCTTCCATCCTTCCATTTTGCAAATGAGATGCAAGCATTCGGGTGACTCATTCTGCTGGGCTTTAACTGTGGATGAAACGGTTTGCTGTTAGAAAAGCGGGTTCGGAGAAATTGCTGGCACTCTCGTCCTGGTCCTTGATTTGGCCCCAACCTGCAAACTCAGGGCCGTACATCAGTTGCTGCCCCCTACAGCAAACATGCTTCCTTCAGCTAGCATCACAGCGGAAGCTTCGTCTGCTTCTGAAGGCAGGGCCGGTGACTGTCCTAGCCCATGTCAAGCAGCCCCGTGAGAGCCTCGTCTGTGTGCTGTGTCCTGGTTAAGACTGGGGCAAAACTCACCCGCAGGAAGCTAAGTGAGCCTAGTCCGTTCGTGATTCATTTAACAGCCTTTTCTGGAGCACTCGCTCTGATTACATGATGAATAACAGTAACTATATTTATTTGATATGCTTCTCTGTGCTTGGCACTGTGATAAGTGCTGTCTAACATCAGTGCCCGAGACATCCCAAGGCTGGAGTGGGCGGGGGAGACATCCAGCCTTTAACATGGTGGAGAGGTTTGAGCCACACTGGAAGAGGCAAAGCCCCAGAAGACCGTCATTGGGAAGACAGAGGCCAGCAGAGGCACCATCTGTGTCCAGTTGTGTCCCTGCCCCCAGCTCTGCCCCTGCACGGGCTTTCCCAGCCCTCTCTCCTGAGAATGTCTCTCTGTCCACCTGTCTTTACCGTCCCCCCCCCACCCCCATACATACCACTTTCACAAAATCTTACCATATATTTTTGATTTAATACCACTGTACAGAAACCACAATTTAGGTCACAACTGGATAGATTCCGTGTGGGAAGCTGGATGAGTCTTCTGGAAGTTCTCTAGAGCATTTTTAATTTGGCTAAGAGTGATTATCTCCCCGTTCAGGTGGGCTCAAACTCTTGGGGGACTCAGGTGAAGATTTAAATATAAATGATTCCCATGTAGCCACAGGAAATCAACTGAGCAGAGAAAGGACTGGAAAGAAAGAGCAAGCAAGATTTAGTTTTCGTTAAAATAACACGGTGCCTATAAATAAGGTGAGAATCTGTTACTAGCTTTCTATTCAAGGGGAGTTGGCATTCCAGAGATTATGTATGCGGGGGCCTTGAAAATCGAGACATTCCTTTCTAGTCACATCTTTTGTGCATTCTGAGGGTTGAATCACTTTATTTGTAGTTTTCTTTTCAATTAGCTAAAACTATTGTTACTTTTTTTTTTTTATGTTATCTTCACTATTGTTTCCTCTTAGGTAGGAATAAAAGTTGACTTTTAACTTGTGAAAAAGGGAAGTATTAAAGCCAACATCCAAAGCCTTCTTCTGGCCAGTCATGGAGCAAACAGTGAGAAACAGCCTGCTTTAAAAGAGAGAGGAGTGGGCTTCCCTGGTGGCGCAGTGGTTGAGAGTCCGCCTGCCGATGCAGGGGACACGGGTTTGTGCCCCGGTCCGGGAACCATGGCCGCTGAGCCTGCGCGTCCGGAGCCTGTGCTCCGCAATGGGAGAGGCCACAGCAGTGAGAGGCCCGCGTACCACAAAAAAAAAAAAAGAGAGAGAGAGAGAGGAGTATATTGGAAAATTTCCCCAAGCATAAAGAGGCCTCACCAAGATATTCGTTGTGGTCCTAGGCACCATTTATAACAGGGGATTGTTCAGATAGCTAAATAAACTGTGTTCTGTGCAAACTATGAACTACGATGCAACAATTAGGAAGAACAAGGTAGATCTAATCTAATAAAACTCATATCCTACTGTTGAAGAAAAAAAGCAAGTAGCTAAAAAATTCTTTCAGTCCAATACCATATACCATAAGACAATTGCAGTATATTTTCTGTGGGCACACTTATGATAGGGGCATAGAAATGTACAGAAAATAGTCTGGGAGGACTTTAATCAAGCGGAAAGCAGTGCCTACATCTAGAAAGGTAAGAGGGGACCAGGAATGACTTATGGAGTTACACCCTCCTTGGTCCTTGGAGTGGGAAGCCGGAGGATGAGGCTGTTGGCCTGAATGCTCCCTGACCAGCTCTGTGAAGCTGGACCTTGGGGTTGGCTTTGCCCCACCTCTGAGGTCAGGCATTGTTCATCCAGGCAGTGTGTGTGACAGTCTACCAGGAAAAGACGTGTGTTACTCATCGGGGATTCAGTGTGACCAATGACAACAGCTCATCCTTCTGTAGTTTTTCAGGGACTGTTCAAAGTGTTTTATGTATATTAGCTCATTGAATCCTCACAACAAACCTATGATGTAAGCACTATTATTATTTCCGTTTTACAGAGGAGGAAATTGAGACACAGAGCAGTTAAGTCATTTATCCATTGCCACACCGCTAGAAAGTGGAAGAACTCTGACTTGACCCTAAAGCTGTGCACTTAAGCTCCTATTCAGTACATAGGATGGCAATGTGATTTATCCTCCAAACTGGGATGCTTGTGAGAATGAAAGGGGCATCATTAATACTTATACAGGTCAACAGGCCTGAGCTGGGGCCATCCCAGGCAAACCGGGATGTGTGATCACCTAAATGGCACTGTTTCTTGCCCCTGACAGAATGGCGCCTGCCCTTGTAGAGTCTGGGGCTCAGGGCGTGGGAGATGAGAAAGTGGTAGTGCTAATGCAGTATGCCACGTGCCAGCATGTGTGGGTTACAGAGGGCTGGGGAAGAAATGGTGGCACAGAGTAAGGCCGCTTATTTGGTCTCTGGGTATCAAAGAGGGCTTCCTGGAGGAAGGGGCAACTCCGCTGATACTGATGGATGAGGAGTTCGGCAGGCAGAGCCTAGTGTGTTGTGGTGAGGGATAGCAAGGCCTGAGTCTAGAGAGGACGTCTCTGGCTCTGGGACCTCAAATAAAATAAGACGTGGTTTATATCAGGGGTCTGGAGACATTTTCTTAAAGGTCCAGATAGTAAATATTGTAGGCTCTGTGGGCCAAGAGGCAAAATTGAGGATATTGTGTGGGAAATTATATAACCATGTAAGTGTAATCATTTAAAATATGAAAATCATTCTTAGCCCTAGGACCAAAGAAAAGGGGCAGCTGATTGGATTTGGCTCTGGGTGGTTATGCCACATTTACCATATTGCCCAGGTTTAACTGGCATATCTATTTGTCAGAAAGCTTTGCCGTGTATTATGTAGACGCTGGTGTAGTATCAAGGACATGACACAGCTCAAAATCTAAAGACCTGTCAGCCCTGTGTTCAAGCTCATCTCTGCACCCACGCAGCAGCCGTGAGGCTCTGACAAGCCTCTAACCCTCCCCGGATCTCAGTTTCCTAAACCTGTAAAATACAGATGATAACCCCCTACTTCCCGAGGCTGCTGTGAAGACCCAGTGAGAACCACTGAGAGAACCAGAAGAACCAGTGAGAATCCACTGGTTAGATCCCCTTTCCTCTTATTCAGCACTCATCACACACTTATTCTGTGCCAGGCACTGCCCAGGCTCTGAGAGATCAGAGTTATACCTGGTAGCCAGGACACTATTCACAGGTACTTTGTGAGTCTGTTTTTGGTGGTCATTTCCGAGCACAAGCCCCTGTCCTGATGCCGCCGTGGTGGAGGGAATGAATGTGATGTGTAGGATGTGCCTTCACCAGAGTCGCCAGCCAGGGTTCTACCTGGGATCATGTTTACTTCGATAAAATGAAGCCTGAATGTGGCAGAATGGGTGTGAGGTCCTTTGAACGCCTGGGATAAAAAGACTGAGATGTCACCAAAGCCTTCATCTCTGGCATCAGTTCTGGGGTGAGTGGGGAGTGATTAAAGCCCATTGGTGTCTTCCTTTTGCCTCAGAACTTTCTGCCCTCTATGTGCACTTAGAACGATTTTTCAGATCTCAGCTTTGATGTGGGAATTAGAGTTCCCCGGGCCTGAGTCAGATTCCAGGCCCCCGCACCGCAGAAGTCGGGAGCTTCCACTTGGCTGAGAGAGTTCCCACCAGACCCTTTGTTGGGTGGGAGACAAAGCAGCCAGAGAAGATTCTGGAAATTGTTGGTCCTTGAATCAGCTCTTGGGAAATTGCAACAGCGAAGGGTATGGGGAGTTCTTTGGAGATAGATGAGCTGCCCTCAGATCCTGGCATTGTCACTTACCAGTAAATTATGTAACCTTGAGCAGGTAACAGGACTGCTTTGAACCTCAGTTTTGCCCATCTGTAAAAGGGACACGGTATTGCCTGTCCACCTGGTTTGCCGTGAGGACTAACTAGTGAAAATTGCTAACGGTTAGTGAGTGCTTCTTATGTACCAGCTACTGTGCTAAGGGCCTTATCTTGCTGTGCTAAGGGCTCAACTCTTCAAGATGCTATGAGGTGAAGGGACTGAGCAAAGAGAGGTGCCATGTCTGCTCCCAGAACCTAGGCAGTTTTGTTCCAGAATCAACATCGTTAATCATTAGGTGACATTGCCCCATTAAGAGAGATAAAACTCATGAAAACAGAAACATAGTTCTCAAACCCACGTATGTGCATGTGCGTGTGTGTGGCCATGTAGTTCCACTTCTCGAGCAAGCATTTCCTGAGCACTTACTCTGCAGAGCCCTGGAGACATAAAAGAGACAAAGGCACCGTTGCTGGCAGAAAAGGGAGCGCCAGGCAGCTGCTTCAGTCTTGTTTCGGAACTAGTGACAAGAGTGCTTCCTTGCACTCAATTCTACCCCTCCTGTGCGTTAACTTACTATTAAATCATTTTAAAAGTTCTTTTCCCCCACAGCACTTGGCCAGAAGTGGGGGAAGGCATCCACTGTGCAGAAGCAGCCCTCGTGTGTCCCGTCACAGGTCTCCTTTCTTGTGCGCACCCGGTGTTGCCACATACAGGGGTGACTTGGATGTGACACTTGGCTGTGAAGTCATGTTCCTGGACTGCTGGGATCAGTGGGACAGCCTGGGAGGAGCTGACGGGATAAATAACATTAGTGGAGGTGTACATGTACGGAGGACCTTGTGTAAATAAATGATGTGACACCCCCCCCCACCACCCTATTTTGGCAGTGGTGCAGGGCTGAGAAAGGGACACGTGGGAAAGGAGTTTATTTTTCCTTTGCCAGAGCAGTCATTCTGAGTGTACACAAAACAGTAGACCCCAGGGGAACCTCTAGGTATGTTAAATCACCATCTGCACCCCCTTTGCTGTGTGAAGACCCTAGTTGGTGGGGCTCACAGAATAGTTTCTCAAGTCTCCTGCTTGGTTCCCACCCACTCTACCTTTTTTCTCCTTCCCTCTCTCCCTCTCCCTCTCTCTTTCTTTCTTTTTCCTTTCTGTCAATTTGGAAAATCTTTGAAGATAAAGCAAATGATATAATAAATACTCTTTTACTCACCATCCCAAATGAATGAATATAACATTTTGGCGTCTTTGCTTCAGCTCTGTTATAGGTCTGCCATGTAGTAGAAATAAATCGTCATCAACATAGAAGTCTCTTTGGAACCTCCTCTTCACCTCCCTCCTCTCAGCCTCCTCTTATGAATATACTATGTAAATCCCGGTCTGTGTTTTCACACTTTAACTTCTACTGTGTGTAGCCGTATACGATATGTAGTATAGCTGTGTGTGTCCACAGTTCATACACGTACAACTATCATCCTGGATATATTATTCTTCAGTTGGCCCGTTCCACTCAACCTTGTGTTTTGAGGTTCAACCCCATGGATCTCTTAGTTTTTTGTTTTTGTTTTTTTTCCGGTATGCAGGCCTCTCACTGTTGTGGCGTCTCCCATTGCGGAGCACAGGCTCCGGACGCACAGGCTCAGCGGCCATGGCTCACGGGCCCTCCCGCTCCACGGCACGTGGGATCTTCCTGGACCGGGGCACGAACCCTTGTCCCCTGCATCGGCAGGCGGACTCTCAACCACTGCGCCACCAGGGAAGCCCTGGATCTCTTAGTTTAATTGCTGTATCGTTATCCTTCATATGACCATACCACACTTTATTTACCCATGTCTCTATAGATAGAAACATGGGTTGCTTCCAATTTTGCGTCATTAGAAACAGCACTGATTTGAACATTCTGGTGCATGTCCACCTCCAGATGCACAAGGGCAAGAGTTTCCCTAC
>NW_006773724.1:391611-410767 GCF_000442215.2 Lipotes vexillifer
TCTGTGCGTCGAGACACCAACCAGCAGTGGGCAAGGGCTCCTGTTTCCCTGTATCCTCCCAGCCACTTGATTTGGCAGATGTTTTGCATTTCTTACCAAATGAACGACCTCTCTGTTGAAAAAATTGTAAAATAAGGGAAAAAATGAGGAGCTGGCACAGAAGTGTCATCAGCCTGCCCACGAAAAGGAATGCTTTGTAAACCCCAGGATTCAGCATCTTCCTTCCACGGGGCTCTTAGACATTCTGGCTTCGTGAGCCTCTTCTCTTTTTCCTGGGACTTTTCAGCCTCTAGCACAACAGCATCGCGTATTGGCTTTAGCCAAGTGAAGGGTGACTCCCTACAGCAATTTCACCAACTCTGGATTTTCTTCCTCTGGGTCATTTGAAAACATCTGTGCTTCATCTCCCATCTGCTGTCAGCACTTGGTCCAAGTCTCATTACCCGCCTCTCAGCCGGACAGCTGCCCCTCGACCTCACTGGCTTCCCGGCTTCGGTACCCACCCCACCCCCTTTTAAGACTTCCGTTCATTTCCTATAATCATTTATCAACCCATTTATTCATCCATCATTGACTGAAGCCCTGCTATGTGCAACCCTGTAACTACAGTTATGGCTCCTGTTACCTGCTGGACCGAATCCAAATGCCTTAGCCTGGCCTTCAAGGCATTTCTCCATCCCAGCTCCAGCCCCTTTCCCCAGCATCCTTTCCACCTTCTCCACCCCACCCCAGGCATCCAATCTCCTTGCCCACAGTTCTGCAAACACTCGTGACAGTGTTCTCACTCCCTCTGCCAAGGTTCCTGGTCTCCACCTGTTAAACACTTTGTGGTCGCTTGAGGCTCACCTCAATTGCTGTCTCTGAGGCACAACTCATCTTTTCCCTCCTGTGTTCCCATAGAGCTTTGCACATCATTACGCATCTTGCCAGCTACTGTGCAAACTCTTCCAGAGCATGACCCGTCCTCATTTACCTCTGTAGCCTCAGGGCTGAGGGCCATGTCTGGCATACAGAAGGTGTTTGATTAAAGCTTTTAATGAATGTCTCCCAACTCCTTCATTGCTGAACTTACCTGTTCAGCACAGGTACCACTGCCACCCAACTGTCCATTATTTGTTAAGGGAGTTTTCTGTTGAGCAAATTAGTGCCGGAGACATGAATGAAGGTTTGTTTAATCTTAAGAAAATTAATTAGTTTTTAAAGAGTTGAACGTAGTGTGTGCCAATGACTTTTTAATCAGGAAATCTTATCTAAAGCAAGCACTCTTTTGCGTTTACTCTATTTTTCAAAGTAATTCTACTGAATGTTATCAAATGTTGTCTTTAATTCAGATTAAGATTGTCCTAGACCATATGAATTAGAGAAGAGTCCTCACTTGCTATCTGGTCAATCCCTATTAGGCACCATAAATGACCGGGCTGTATTTTAGAAGCTCACTGTAGTCAGTCCAAAGTGAGATGTGCTGTAAGTGTAAAATACACACTGAAATTCAAAGACTTGGTACCCTCAAAAAGGAAAATCCCTCGTTAATATTTGTCAGATATTAATGACATATTACAACAATTATATTTTGGATCTACTGAGTTAAATAAATTGTTGATTTCACCTGTTCCTTTTTACTCTTTTGATGTGGCTGCTAGAACACTGTAAAGTACAAGTGTGGCTTGCATTACATCTCTGTGGGCCGTCGCTGGTCTGGATTGTTGAGTCACGGAGAACAGGGTGCTTGCCTCCCGGTAAATTTCAGACAGTCGGTGTTCATTAAGTGTCTGTTGGGTGAATGAATGAATGAGGTTGATCACTAACACATGGCTTCCTCTTATCTACTGTGGGACCTCAGAAGAGCTGTTTCACTTCCCTGGGCCTCAAGTTTTCTCATGTGTGAAATAAGCAGAGTAACCGGAGCCCTGTTATCTGCTTCCAGTTAGATCTCTTCAGTGATTTGGAAAAAGGATTTTAGTTCTCTACTCCCAGGGACTGCAAAACATTGCTCACTGGGGGCAGGAAATAATGGTGTCCCCAGCTTTCTGAGTGGTGGGGTCAGAAGCCTCACTGGGAACCCTCTATAATTTCATCTTCTGTTGCAGCCCTTCCCAGATCGCTTCTTGGTCTCACTTAGAACCAGGAGTAGTCTTGATTCAATGCCCGTCTTTCTTACAGCTGTCCCCACATAACTTCTGGAATTTATTATTCATTTTTATCCCATCACACATAATTGATGACTCAACTCTAGCAATATCAGATTAAACATCAGTGAGGTTGTTTTCCCGCTCCTACATTTGCACTGAAAATTATATATTCCTGAGGCCATGTGGTGGTCAAAAGGGCGATTAACAAAATCAGATCATCTAGGTTCAAATCCCTCCCCCTGCATCTTACTGGTTATGTAACTTTGGGCAAGTACCTAATTTTCCTCATCTGTAAAATGGGGAAAATGCTAATAATTAACTCAGGTAAGATGGAGAGGGTTACATGAAAATAATGTATGCAAAGCAATTAGCACGGTACCTGGCATCTGGTAATATATTATTATATATAATTAGTTATATATCATAATTCATATATATATGATTATGCTATTGATTTCATTTTCAAAACCTTTATCCCATACCCACGTTGGGCCAGACATTATTGGGATATCGCCCCATATTCCAGAGAGAGAAAGTTTTCCCCCCATTATAGCAGCTTTTAGGGAAAATGGCATAGCAAAAAAGATTAAGGGTGTAAGCAGTCATAAGATTCAAAAAAGGAAGAGTCAGAGGGGCTGGCCAGGCAAAATGTAACAAGAACAACAACAACAATCATAACAATAATGCTAAATGCCTTCCATAGTCTAGTCCCATTACACACGTTCGTTACACATGCGGTCTTATTTCATCTTTATAACTACTCCATTTGACACGTGGAGAAGCTGAGTCTCAAAGGCTGAGTCCAAGGTTGACCTACTACCAAGTGAATCCAAACTCAAGTCTTTCTGCCCACAAGTCCTCTGCTTCTGCCACTTCTCTCCATTCAAGTGATGGGATCATTTCTTCTGATGTGTCTGAAAATCTTCTTTTCCTATAATAAGACATTTTCCTCCCCAGCATTCTTGAAAACCAGGCAAAAACAAATCACTGAGGTTGAAACCAGAAGACTGCCACTTTCTGTGAAGCGTGCCCCTCAGGCACACTGTGGGTGGGCTGTCCTTGTAGTATAAGAGGGGTCTGGTGATGATTAAAGCTGGGACGGTGGGCTGAGCTACCTGGGTGAATGAAGCTCCCTATCATGCAGGAGTCTAGCAGAGGCTCAAGGTGCAGCATTCAGGAATGGTCAGCATTTTGAGAGACCGGCGAGGTCCCTCCAGGTGAGACTTCAGGATGGACAGTCAGGGATGCAGCAGGAAATGAGACAGGAAGCCAGGACCTGGGCCGCCCCAGGCCCGGTCTGCATGTTCAGTTCTGGTGAGAGTGGGCAGGGAAGGTGGAGCCTGACACCCACTGTGGTGCTGGGACATGGCAGGGGCACAGCCATGTGACCCTGGCCACAGACTGTCCTATGGTTCCCTCCCCCAGCCCTGGGCTCCAGTGTTTCTCCAGGCCGACGTCTCCTGGGGTTGGGTCAGGGTGGACTCAGCAGACACTCACTGCTGGTAGCCAGGCTGGGCTGGGGCGGGCAGGACTCACAGGTTCACATGCTGCACCAAGCTCATGGTCACGTGGGTGCCAAGCTCACCATGGATTCTAAAATGTCCACCTTTTATTCGTTCGACAGCAGGCTGAGAAATTCTTCTCTCTTCCATTTTCAGAGATCCTTGGAGAGAGTTTCTCCACCTTGGGTAAGTCACGATAGCGTCTCCTTTGCCTGCCATTTACAAGTTGTCTGTGGCCCACTTCAAAGACACCCTAATGCCAGCACCTTCTAGGCGCTCGGTAAATAATAATTGCTAACAGCTGGGGAGTGCTTCACTCTGTGACAGACATTGTTCTAGATCATACTCTGTATTATTTCACTGCATCCTCTCAGCAATTCTGTGAGAGTTCACAGCAGTCCTGATTTATAGATGTGGAAACTGAGGCACACAGAGGTTGAGTCCTTTGCCCAAAGTCACGCAGCTAGCGAGGTCAGAAACCCAGGCGGCCCTGAACCTGAGCGCTGAACACGGACACGAAGCTGCAGACCTATGGGATGGGTGGTGGAGAACTGAGCCCAGGTGATTCCTCAGGGTCCATCAGGAAGCTTCCGGAAGGGCTCAGACAGTCCTTCGTGCCAGGAGGTCGAATGACCTCCAGCCCACTGCAGCAGGTCGTCTCTCTCCCCTGGTCCCTCAGCTCCTTCTCTGAATCGTCCCTGCCCCCAGCAGTGTCTTGAAACATGTTGGAAACATTAACTGGTCCCCTGCTATTCGTCCTCGCTGGTGTTGGCTCAGACCGTGCAGTTTAGATACCTTTCCAAGGGCAGACAGCGGGTCAGTGAGAGTCGATAATGGATTCCAGCAGATGATAGGACACCGATCAGATGGGATGCGAGCCTGGCATCCACCTCCTCCTCGTGCGCTAGCAGCGGCTGGTCGCTGCCCCCAGGGAGGGGCCTGGGCCCTGGGGCACCTGGGGGGCTCAGCAGGCGGGTGGTCAGGGCTGATCTCCTGGCCGCTCGGGCTCTCTGGGCATCTTCCCTTGTCAACATGCCCTCCCATGCCTGCTGGTTCTCGGAGACTCGCCGGGCTGGGGCTGTCTTTTTGTTCCCTGCTGCATTCACTGCAACAGTGCCAGCCCATAGTAGGTGCACAGTAGGGTATTTGTTGAATGAAGCATCGGTAGTTCCTGTTCAGAGCATTGTTTGGCTGACACATGGGCTCCCTGGGCTCCAGTCTTGTCTCCCCATCTGCTTCTTGGATGTCTTCACTGGACGTTGCACACTTAACATGCCAGGAGCTGCCAAAAGCCACTCAGCTCACATCTCCCACCTCGGCGCCTGGTAGCCCCCTCCTTCCAGCTGCTCAGGACAGAATCCTCAGAGCCCATGTGGACACCCTCTTTTTTCATGCCACATGTTCAGCCAAGACACAGTTGCTCACAGCTCTGCCTTCAAAACAGACCAGGAAGGCAGTGGCTTCTCCCCACCCCGCCTGCTGTCTCTTTCCTACAGTCTCGCCTGGACCATCCTTGCTTCCATCCTTTTCCCCACCAAAGAACATTCTAATGCTTTAGCCAGAGCCGTTCTAGAACATAAGTCAGATCACGTCACTCCTGCACGCACACCTCCACCGCACCGTGAAGGCCCAGGTCCTCGCCGAGGCCTGGGAGGCCCGGCGCTCGCCACCCCATTCATTCCAGGCTCCCTGGGCTTCTTCAGACACGCCAGGCACACGCCCAACTGGCCTCTGTCCTGCTTCCCCAGATACACTCGTGGTTAGCTTCTGAGGAATCACTTGTGATGCTTTGAGGAGTAATGAGTTAACATGTGAAAAGCATTTAGGACAGTGCCTGGCTCATTAGCTTTTAGTTACTGCTGCATTCTTATCGTGGATGCTTGGGGTCTAATTCATAGCAGACACTCAGGTTGGTCAATAGGCTACATGTCCAGGGCCTGGCCCAGTGCCTGGCACCAAGTGGGAACTCAAAGGTTTGTTGAACTGAAAATGTAGAGGTGAGGCAGTGCACACCCCACCTGGTACAGGCCCTGAGAACTGAACAGTTTGAGAAACAGTTGGGAGCCCATCATTTCTGTGTCCTCTGAGGCAAAATCTCCTGCCTGCCCTCACTGCTCCACCAGCCTGGGGAACTACCCCTGCTTGGGTCCCTTCCCCAGGGCCTAACCCTTACTTCCTGGCTCCAAGCTCACACATCAGGAAAGGCAGGGATAAGGTCTCCTGGCAGGAATTGAGCCCCTGTCCAAGCTGATGGGGTGGCTGAGACCGTGGGGAAAGTGAGCAGGTGACCAGATGGAGGCAGCTTCCCCTGCAGAGATGATCCCTTTGTGCCGGGCTTTACTGCCCTCACCTTGGGCGCTCAGGTTCTGCCCAAGCATTCTGGGAAATTGCCGATGGTCAGGGAAGGGGGGCGTTGGGACCTTCTGCCTCGGCTGTCACCGCTTCTGGCCTTTCCTTTCTTGACCCCTCCACTGGAAGCTTTTGCGCCAGAGTCTGAAGATGAAGGCTGTGGCCCGAGTCTCTCTTAGTCTCTCTCCAGGGCAGAAAAACCTTGTGAATCTGCTCTCTGTTTAGAGTACCTTCTAATTTGAAGCAGCTGCTGTCCCCAAGCAAAACCACTCTGTTGGTGTCCCAGAACGTCAGCCTTCAGAGGTCTCCGCTGGTTAATTCGACCTTGGCTGTTTGTTCCTGAGGTACAGAGGGAAATGGAAGGTTGTTGTGTCCCCTCCCAGGGCCCCCTTGTCCCCTAGGACCACCCCGAGAGGCACGCAGAGCTGCATGCCCAGCTTCAACCGCAGGGCACCCGGTAGGGGGTATTCAGTGCCTGAGAGTTTCTGCCCGTTTATGTTCCATGTGCCCCAGTGTGTTGGAAAACAAAACGCATGGAAACTGCTAATAAATAAAACTACGCCATGAAACTGCCCTCCTACGCAGAGGGGCTGACCCAGCTGTTTGTCAGAGAAGCATCTCTGCTGCTGATGCACAACACGCCCTTTTTAGGCAAAACAAAAACAGCGCTCTGTGCCCACGGAGCTTGCTTTTGGAAGGATCTTGGTTTGGGTCATCTGGTTTATGCAACATTCTTATTTTTAAAAAATTTTATTGAAGTATTGTTGGTCTACAATGTTGTGTTAACTTGTGCTGTGGAGTAAAGTGACTCAGTTATACATATGTGTATTCTTTTCCATGATGGTTTATCTCAGGATATTGAATATAGTTCCCTGTGCTGTACAGTAGCACCTTGGTATCTATCCATCCTATAGATAATAGTTTGCCTCGGCTAGTCCCAAACTTGCAGTCCTTCCCTTCCCCCTCTCACCTCCCCCTTGGCAACCACAAGTCTGTCCTCTATGTCTGTGAGTCTGTTTTTGTTTTGTAGATATGTTCATTTGTGTTGTAGTTTAGATTCCACATATAAGTGATATCATATGGTATTTATCTTTCTCTTTCTGACTTACTTCGCTTAGTATGCAACATTCTTATTTTGTGAGTGAAAGCATCATGGTGGGTTTGAAGTCAGGGAGACCCAGGTTTCAGCTCCAAATCTGTCACTTACTCACTGCCATTTATTATGTCTCTCTGAGCCTTCATCTTATCATCTCTAAAATGGGAATGATAATACACACCTTGCACAGTTTCTGAGAGCACTAGAGACCATGTTGGTACAGAGCCCAGAGCATAGCAGGTGCTCAGTAAATGGGAGTGTTATTCATTGACCCATGCAACAGCTATTTATTTTGAGCACCAGTTGTGTACTAGCTAGGGAATAAAAGTGGCCCTTGTAGAATTAACATTCTAGATGAGGAGCCAGGTAACCAGATAAACAAGTCAAATAGGTAAGTCAGGAGGGAGGGCTGCAGTTTAAATAGTGTGTGCAGGGCAGGCTTGCTGAATAGATGGCATTTAAGCAAGAATCTAAGGCAGAGAGGGAGCTGACCAGGCAGAGAGGGAGCTGGCCACGCAGACAGCCCTGGGGAAGCAATGCCAGCCTCGAGGGGGAGGCTTGCCCACCATCTTTGCTGCTTTTGACGTGAGCTTTCCTACACGTGTTCTCTGAGCCCCATTGCCTGGCCTTCTGCCCCCTTCATTTCTGAGCCTTATTGAGCAATCGAACCACCCTCCACAAGATTGACTGTCTTCAGGGAGTTTGTCTTAATAACAGAATTAATCAGACCAAACGTTATTTTATTTTAACATCTTTATTGGAGTATAATTGCTTTACAATGGTGTGTTAATTTCTGCTGTATAACAAAGTGAATCAGCTGTACGTATACATATATCCCCATATCTCCTCCCTCTTGCGTCTCCCTCCCACCCTCCCTATCCCACCCCTCTAGGTGGTCACTAAAGCACCGAGCTGATCTCCCTGTGCTACGTGGCTGCTTCCCACTAGCTAGCGATTTTACATTTGGTAGTGTATATATGTCCATGCCACTCTCTCACTTTGTCCCAGTTACCCTTCCCCCTCCCCGTGTCCTCAAGTCCATTCTCTATGTCTGTGTGTAAGTCAGAAAGAGAAAAACAAATACCGTATGCTAACACATATATATGGAATCCAAATGTTATTTTGAAATGTTCCAGGGAAAGAATGACTATGAGCCAGCGTAGGGCTGCCAAATCCCAATATGGAGCACTTGGGGCAACATGCAGCTAAAAGGCGAGGGGAGAGCAGGGCTGGGGAGCGACAGACAGAATCGTGACTGGTGTCTGAATCAAGGTCAGTTTCTAACCTTTGACGGTGGAGATGAGACAAAATACAGGATAGCCCTTCTCCCCTGCCTCTTGCCATGGCCAGCTCCTTTTCATCACTCAGGTCACCTCCTCCGGGAAGTCCTCTCTGAGCAGCCACCGGATTACCTTCAGAGATTTTGTCGCCACCTGACATTATCTTAAGTGTTTGGGGGTTTGTGGTTTATTTTCTCCTTTAGAATGAAAGTGCCAGGAGGGCAGGAAACTTGTTTCCCAAGAACCTAGACAAGTAGTTGGCACATAGTAACCGCTCTATGTTTGTTTGGTAAATGGATGGATGAAATTGCTTTATATAGAGCTGGGGGAGGAATCACTGTAGACCAGTGTTTTTCAAACTGCAGGTTATGTCCCATTAGTGGGTTGCGACATAAGTTTAGCTGGCGTTTAAAAAAATGAAATAGAAAAGAATTTAAAATATCAGAGTGCATTACACATGGTAAGGGTCAGTATTGTTTTAAGAAAAATGTATACAGGCATGTACATATATCCCATATGTATGCAATGACATACTTTATTTCTCACTGTGGAGTAGTCAGAAAAGTTTGAAACTCAACAGTGAATTCTAAGTTTTCTCAGGCTCGATATTCAAAAGGCACATTCTTCCCTCAGAGACTGTAAACGTAGTTACATAAAGTTTACATTCTGGGGCCCCAAAGCCAAACTTTAAGAAAAGATTCCTTTGTTTCCTATTAACTGAAAAAAATGAATAATTTTCTGCTGTAGAGGGGACCCAATCTCCTAAGTCTCTCCTGACATGCATGGGGTTATTTATACACTCGCACACCCATATACACAGTCACGCAGATACACACCCAGCCACATACAAGCACACACTGACACATACACACATGCACCCAGACACATACACACACAAACACACACTCGTACACACAGACATGAACACACAGTAATACTCACAAATATATATCTATAGATACAAACACACATGTACACAGTGACACACAGGTACAGACCCATTGGTGTATCCATGGACACAGAAACAACATAAACAGACACCTTATAAATATGCACATGCGTGCACACACATACACTTTTATCCACTCAGGAACATCCTTACTTTTTCCATTTTGTGCACGGTGCCCCCCCTCCACTGTGGAGACTCCCGGGCCTTTTTCAGACGGGCACTCAGGCAGGGGAACCCGCAGAGCCCAGCCTGCCCCTGACCAGCGTCCACAGGTAGTCAGGCTGGGCGAGTCCACAGGCTTTGCAGGGACAAACTTGCATTTGAACTCGCACTGACTGGCTGAGTGACCTGGGTCAGAACCCTCCATCTCACAGAGCCTGATCCGTCACCTGGGAACTGGGGTAGGTCACACCTACCTCACAGGGGTCAGGAGGCAGTGGAACGAGCTGAGAGCGGGCATGGCGTACTCGCCAGCTGCCCCAGCAGGAGCATCAGGACCCACTGTGCCCCTCTCTCTGTGTGATGTCGGACCAGCTCCCTGGCCCATGTTTCTTTTGTAACAAGGGGATATTGCCTCTCCGGCAGAATCCTTGAGAGGAGGAACTAAGATCCACAGGACGATGCGGGCACAGTGGCTGACGAAGCTTGTCACGCACTCTATCCCCCAAGGCTGCATCTTCCCCCATACCCCCATCCATCCCACCCCGTGCTGTCCTCTGGGAGCACACAGAAGCCAGGCTGGGCTCTCCCTGGAAAACCACTCTCTCTGCCATTTAAAGATCCTCCTTTGAAATAACATCTGTAACTTTGGGGATGGATCCGCTCTCACTCCTGCGTTATAAAGAGCAGCTTCCCCATCTCCGGAAGGCTCTGGTATAAGGATCCCATGTTACCTGCATTGAGGCCCCCTGAGGTCTCCCTGGGGCACATCAGTTGAAAAGATTATGTCATTTTCACCTTCATAGTTTCATGGCCTCTAGACATAGGGAAGGAGATGACAAGAGTCGTGAACATTAGAAAGAGAAAGGTCACCAGGATGGAGTGGGTTGGCGGTCCTGGTCCAAGGACAAGGCACGTCCCAACAGAGCAGCCAGGGTGGGGAGGAATAACACATCCCAGATATCTTCTGCCTTACATTTTGCCTCCAGAAAAATACAGAGCAGCAGGTATCAGTGACAAAGAAACTGAAAAACGAAGAAATGCATAAAACGTAAGCAGAAAGCAGCGGAGTTTGTCTGCCACCTGGCACTGCCCCCTGGCCATCCCAAGCCCAAGTCCATGTGTGGGGAGCCCGTGAACTGCGCTGCCCACAGACCCGCCACGCGCCCCCGTGGGCTCCACGGCATCCTCTCTGCTTCCCTCTGTCATCAGCCAACAAATGAATGTTTACTGAGTCTCTGATATATGCCCAGCTCACGCCAGGTGCCTTTGGGGACAGGAGAGTGAAGGAGATAGACACCGCCCTCATAGAGGTTTTCAGATGTTATCTGAATCATGACACTGCCACTGCCAGGCATGCTGGGAGATTTGTTTCTCTGCCAGTTCAGGGCAGAGCTGGGGAGGCTGAGTGAACCGGTTCAAACAAAGTGAACCATCTCATTTAATCCTTACCACTTCCCTTGGAGGAAGGGGCTGTCGAAGAACCCAGAAAGTTGCAGGGCTGGGATGTCTGGTCAGCATGTATGGTTCTTTCATTTAGAAGCCAGTCACAGAGAACCACATACTGTATGATTCCAGTTTTGTGAAATGTCCATAGAGGCAGAAAGTAGTTTAATGATTGCTTAGGGCTTGGTGGGGAGGGCAGGGGCTGGGGGGTGATAGCTAAGGAGAGCGCTGATAGGTACGGGGTTTCATTTTGAGGTAATGAAAATGTCCCCAAATGAATCGTGATGATGGATGTCCAGCTCTGTGAATATTGAAACCCATTGAACAGGACACTTGAAATGGGTGAGTTGTATGGCATGCGAATTTTATTTCAAAAAAGCGAGTTCTTGATTTTTCATTTAAAGTCGAGACCTCTCCCTCCCACTCAGCTGGCCTGCTCCTGCAGCTGGGGAACAGCTGGATCAGGATCTGCTCTCTCTCGGCCGTGAGCTTTTAAGTGAGGGGGGGCGGGAGGAGTGGGAAAGATGCAAGAAGATTCTTGCACGAATTACGCAGTCTTGAGTTGGCCTTGTCTCTCTCTAGACCCAGCAGATGCTTCCAGCAGGGTCTCTTGTGGCTTGTTTGGAGAATTCTCTGTCCCTAAGGATCTCTCACCTTCATTTTCCATAACGAGGCTCTGTTCCAGTTTGTTGCTGCCACCTCGTTTCTCAGGATTGGGAATTCCATAGTTACCATGCAGGTGGCCCATGCGTGGCGTGGGTACCATGCAAGGGATAAGCCTTGAGGGCCCTCCTTGAGTGGGGCCCCCATCTGGTCCTTGGGAAGCCACATCCATCTCTTCCCTGAAGTCTGAGAGGGCGGGCTGCTCTCCAGTTCAGCAAGCGTTATTTGCTGTCAAAGCTGCTAGGAAGTGGCAGATTTGAGCCTCAGACATTGGGTAGATGTGGCCCCATAAATGGTGGGGAGGCACATATATTAAATTCTTTGGTGATTTCAAAGCCACCCTCCCTCAATTTAAGATGAAGGGGGAGGGGCTTCCCTGGTGGCGCAGTGGTTGAGAGTCCGCCTGCGGATGCAGGGGACGCGGGTTCGTGCCCCGGTACGGGAAGATCCCACGTGCCGCGGAGCGGCTGGGCCCATGAGCCATGGCCGCTGAGACTGCACGTCCGGAGCCTGTGCTCCACAACGGGAGAGGCCACAACAGTGAGAGGCCCGCGTACCCAAAAACGAAAGAAGATGAAGGGGGAAACCTCCCAGCCCTCTCACTTGGGTGTGTTTGCAGGTGGGATTTTGGCTGTTCAACAGCTCTCTCCGGTAAACCACTCTAAAATCTCTTTCCCATCTCCTAAAACTCCACTCTTTTGTGTTGACGTGGGCAAGGCTGGGTGGGATTGTGGGTCGGGTTAAGAGTTGGGCCACTCAGCACTTGGTGCCTCCTTTGCAAAGTCTGCCTATAGTCCAGTACCTGCTTTGTATTGAGCCACCTTATGTATAATGTAGCTTCGTGCTTCATTGGAAACTTCCATTTCAATATCCTGAGGCAATTATAAAATATTTGCAGGGGAGGGAGATCATATTCTCACATCTTCCCTGGAGCAGCCGTGTCGTGTTCAGTAAAACCGTATTCATGCCAAGATGGCCTTGTCCACTGCATACATTTCCTGAGATGCCCCATAGATGCTTTGTAAAGATGTTCCTTGTCAAACGGTGCCTGAAGTTTCCAAATGGATTTGATTTTTTTCACTTGTTTATGGATGAGCTTTCTTTTGTAGGAGGTCCCAGTATTTCCTTGCCCCACCGAGACACCATTTGAATAGGTTATGTATCCAACTAAATAGCAAACGCTTTTAAGAAAAATAGAAAGTTGACGTTGCGGAATTACACTGGAGTTTTGATCTGTTTGCTGGCACATTTATCCTGAAGCTTCTGGCGAGGATGTTACAAGAAGACAGTAGAAAACAGCATTAGAGATTATCCCCCCTTTTCTTCCTCTGTGAATAAACAGCCAGGCTCTTTTTTTTTTTTTTAATGCCCTTAGTGTTGATTTTACAATTAATCTTGGGAAGGACCCAAGGACAACATCAGACAGTTTATAATTGAATCCAAATCTGGGGGTGGAGGGCGGTGGCGGAAGTGGGAAAGGAGAAGTTTATTCTCTTCTCAGCCACGTGTCATTTTTTAAGCAGTGCCTTCAAGGGTGAATTTAAAGTCGAGTTGGCATCCAGGCTCTGCAGATGAGGGATGCTTTTGGAAACAACTTTAAAAGGAAACAACTAAAACACAGAGCCTTGATGAAAACCTTGCGACGCTTGGTTCTGAGTTCATCTTAGGCTCAGGATCTGACCTGTTTGCCCCGTCTTTCTCCAACAAGGAAAAATGGGAAGCCACCATAGATGGAAAATTCTTTCTTGAAACTTCAGCATGATCTACCTGGTGCTTTCTCTGACCCCAAAAAGTTAACTTTATGGGAGGGACAGGATGGTGGGCACCAGATGTAGGTGGGAAAGGAATATCTCAGGGAAAGCTGAATCTCATTGGAAGTGTGTTGATTGGGTGTGAGGGTAAATGAAGGTTGGGCTGGGTGGGGTCAGGAATGAGTTGTTAGGATGGAAAAGTCACACCGAGAGTTTCTGTTTATCAAGCGCTCACTCTGTATAAGGCACTGTGTGAGCATTTTATACAAATGGTCTCATCTGGTTTCTTTGAGGTCAGTACTGTTATTACTCTCATTTTACACCTGAGGAAACTGAGGCACAGAGGAGCCCAGCTTCCCCCAAGGTCCACAGCCAGCTGAGAGGTAAAACTAGGATTTGGAGGCTGCTTTCAGAGCCCCTCTTTTACTCACCTTCCCTGATGAGATGAGAAGCAAAAGGAACAGATGATACCTTTTTTTTTTTTTTTTAAACAAACAACCTTGTTTTTTGTTGTTTGTTTGTTTTTCGGGTTTTTTTTGCGGTACGCGGGTCTGTCACTGTTGTGGCCTCTCCCGTTGCGGAGCACAGGCTCTGGACGCGCAGGCTCAGCGGCCATGGCTCACGAGCCCAGCCGCTCCGCGGCATGTGGGATCTTCCCGGACCGGGGCACGAACCCGCGTCCCCTGCACCGGCAGGCGGACTGTGCCACCAGGGAAGCCCCAGATGATACCTTTTGATTGTGTATTTACTGTGTGCCTGATGTAAAGCTCCTCACACCAAACTCGCCTCTTATCTCTACTTCCTCTTCAGAGATGAGGAAATTAGGGCCCAGAGAGGTTAGGTAACATGTCCAAGGTCACACAGCTAGAAGGTAGTGGAGCTGAGATAAAAATCCAGGTCTGTCTGGTTCCAAAGCCCACACAACCACCTTCTCCCAGAGCCACCGAATTCCAGAGGCCTGGGGAAAAGTTTTTGGTGTGAAGATAGCTGGGCAAGTCTACAGTGATCCGCTGTTAACCCTCAGAACTTGTGGCCCGGAGGAATCCTGGTTAGCCAGAGCCTGGTGCCCTCCACAGTCCCTCTGACACTGCATATACATTCTTTAAGCTGATGTCATCATTCTTTAAACCTCTCCTCTCTCCTCACCGGCACAAATGGCCTTTTGTCCTGGGCTGAATGGATGGGGGCCTTTTCTCTCATTTTATGGGGTGATGCCAATCTGAGCTCTGAGCAGCGTGGCTGGGTACTTCTCATCAGCCCTGGGGGCAGGGGTTTGTTATTTTAGGGAACAGTCTTCTATTGTTTTGTGCAAGCGTGCCCTGATTCCCTTCCTACCTCCTGCTATAGGACCCCGAGATAAATAAGAAAGTGCGCTCACTAAAGGACCCCAGCCCCTCAGTCCTGTGGCTGAGCCGTGAGGACCCAGAGAGAAGGCATTCTTAGGTTCTCCTGGGAGCCACAGAGCTCAAACTGTGCCTTGCCAACCAGCCTGGCCGCGCTGTTCTGGGCGCTCAGCCTCTTCAAACACAGGCCAGGCCATGGTTACTTCCAACCCAGGCCCCCTCGGAATTCCAGCAGGTATCGGAGGATGTAGCTAAGCCGCATTTATTCTGCTTGGGCATTTGACACGGCCTGGCTTTCTAATGCTCTTTGGCCAAGATGACAGTGGGTGCGTGCCTATCTGTGCGATGGAGCCCTCCCAAGGTGGAAATCAGCCGGGCTAAGACGGCATCCTGCGAACGTGGCTGTTCACCTGCTTTTGCCCATCTGAGCACCACAGGTGTACCTACAAAACCCAGGTGGGAGCCACCACCTCCAGGTACACATAGCCAGATGCAAAGGGACTTTTCCACTCAATTGTGTGTGAGGATAAGAGAACTGCACCCGCACTCTGTGTGGTTTACTCTACAAGGGTGTCTAATGGGAGGTAAAGGGCATGTGACGAAGTGGACCCCTCGTTCTGCGACCTCCTTCCTGGGGAGCCCTGCAGATGAAGGACATCCTCTGACCACGTCTCAGTTTGTCCCATGTGGCTGATTCCCTGAGGACTAGTCTCACTGGGGATGTTTGTTTCCTGTTCAAGGCCATTCTTCCCCACCTCCCCTTGATGCTGCAGTGCGGGGTCTCTCGTCGCAGGGATGGCTAACAGGTTTCCTTCACGCCCGCACCTCTGCATCAGCAGAGGCTGCCCGGAGAACCCAGTTGGAACTGCAGGCGAGGCTGGATGGTAGACATGTTGGGTGCATTTTTGCCAGCCCGCTGTGAGTGGGCCCTTTGTGGTCCTTCTGGCAGCAGGTGCTCCTTGGGGTCAGGACTCTGTGCTGTTTGGGGAAGCTGGGCAGAAAGAGCTGCTTCCAAGTCTCCCCGACCTGTTATGTGCCAACAAGATGCCTAGTGGGCAGCACCGTGGCCCCCTGCCTCCCCCAAAGGATGTCTTGGAACATTGCAATTTGGACGTCCCCAGTCCAGTATCGTGGGGCCGTGCACACGCACTGATGTTTATATACATTCTGAAAGGTCAGACCAAGCACACAAAGAAGGAGCACAGAGGGACCCCTCAGCGGAGCCCCATCCCTTTGAGCAAACTGACCCAAGTCCCCATTGCGAGGCAGCCTCCTTTTGGCGGGGCTTCCTCTTGCCTCGCCCACAAATGCTAGAGGATGAGCAGTTTGGGGCCCCGGGGGGAAAGGCCCCAGCCTGGGAGGTGGCAGAGCCGAGTGCAAAGCCTCATCTGCTCCCAGATAACTCTGGGCCTTGGGCAGTTTCACCCTCTGCACACTGTGGCTATCTTCCCTGCCTTTGCTCCCTGTCTGGGCTGGGTTGAAGTCAGAGGGGCCAAGGGATGAATGGTAAATGGCGTGGAGATATAAAAGGCGCTTGATAAATATCAGGAATCGGGTTTTCTTTGATGATGATGGTGATAATAATGCAGATGGTGGTGACACCGATCCTGAGCTCAGCCGGACATCGGTAGTGTTTGGTATTTGACCTGGAGCGGCATCCAAAAGTGAGCTTTGATGGTGGTGAGGACTGCTACATAGTACATAGTCTGTGTGACAGCACAGCATATAGTTTAGATACAGCCTAGTAGAGTGATAGGGAGGCTGCCTGTCTTCCAAATCTGAATCCACTACCACCCAGCTCTGTGACCTTGGGCACATCACTCAAACTCTCTGTGCCTGAGTTTCTCTATCTGTAAAATGGGCATGATAGCAGTACCTCACTCGTAGAGTCCTCGGTTTCAAAGACCATGGGCTAGCCCTGGAGACCTAGTGTTCAAATCCAGACCATGTATAAACTCGGAGTATCTGAGCTAGAGGCAGAGTTGTGAGAAGAGCCCAGTCTTAAGTCCTGGGTGTGAATCCTGCCCAGGCCCGTGGCTTGCCAGTCCGTTGGCAAGTTCTGGGCCGTCTGGGAGCCTTAGAGTCCTCATCTGTAAAATAGAGACAGTACCGGTCGCTTCTCTCAGAGCCATCGTGGGGATTTAAATAGGACTCTTCCTGACATAAACACAGCTCACGCTGAGTCTGTGGTCATTAGGTGCCAGCTGCCCAGCAAACCACCTCATATTGTCTCACTTAAGCCTCCCTGATCCCATCAGGCAGGTACTTTTTTTTTTGGCATCCACAAAACATGGTTTTATTTTTATTTTATTTTTTTAAACTTTTATTGGAGTAGAGTTGATTTACAATGTTATTTTCTGCTGTACAGCAAAGTGAATCAGCTCTAGATATACATATATCCACTCTTTTTTAGATTCTTTTCCCGTATAGGTCATTATAGAGTATGGAGTAGAGTTCCCTGTGCTATATAGCAGGTCCCCATTAGTTATGTATTTTATATATAGTAGTGCCCAATCTTCCAATTTATCCCTCCCCCGCCCCCGCCGGCAGGTACTATTATCGTTCCTTACTTTATGGATGTGGAAACTCAGGCCCCAAGAGGTTAAGGAGCGGCGTGTTGGAGGGGCACATCGAGGGGTGCTGCCGCCCCGCCAGGCTCCCAGGGCAGCAGCCTCCATACACAGCAGCCCCCTCCCAACTCTGCGGCGGGGCACCTGTGGCTCACGTCCCCCTCCCCCCAGCAGGAAGCCTCGCCATCTTTCTGCCTCCACCCCTTGGGGAATATTGCGCAGGGATGAATGGGTCTGGGATTGCAGGCTGTTGCTGGAATAAATGAGCTCATGCGTGTCGTGCCTGTCTCTTGCTGAGTGAGCGTCAGCCTATGAAATCTCGATGAGCTTACCCAGTGGACAGTAATATTGGATCAGCGTTTAAATGGACAGCCTGTGTGCGCTGAGAATGAACAGTCAGTAAAGGCCTGTTGCCTGTCGGCTGGCTTGCCCTGCTCAGGCTCAGGCGTGGAGTCCCTGCCAAGCCTGGAGAAAGGTGCGGCCCCAGCCCCAGGCTCCAGTGGATCCAGTGGTGCTTATTTTGCACAGGGGGTGCCAAGGGCTCAGGGACACTATTTAGCATTTACTTTCACACCCACCTTCTCAAAATCACAGGCACCTGCTCTAAATGGGGGCTTGTCATTCTCTAGGCCAGAGGGACATCTTGGGGACCATGGTCATACCTACATCTTCTCTGGGACGATCCCCATCCCCTGTCGCTTTAAATGCAAACTAGAAGAGTGTATAAAACTGCTAGGATTCCAAATCTGGTCCACCACCGCCCAGCTCTGTGCCTCAATTCCCTCATCTGTAAAATGGGGGTGATAACCAGGGCCCAGTACCTCCCTCATGGGTGCTTGTGAGGATTGAACGAGTTAATATATGGAAAGGGCTGGCACAGTGCCATGCACATATTAGGCTCCATAAAAGTGTTTCTATGATCATCCTCTGTAAACATCTGTTAAAGATCAGGATCCACTCTGTCTTTGAGCTCCATGAGGGCGAGGGGCCTGTCTGCCCTGTTCCACTGCTGTGTCCCCAGGACCTAGTGCCATGTCTGACATACGGCAGGTTCTCAGAAGGTATCTGCTGAAAGCGTGAGTGAATACATGTAAACAATACTACTCCAAACGTAATAGGGGATGGGATGGTAAGAGTGGTCTCTGGATACTCCTGCGCCCTTTAGGGGTTCACAGGCCTAGAAGGAAACATCTGTGACTGTATTAATTTCCTAAGGCTGCTATAGCAGATTACTTACAAATTTAGTGACTTAAAACAACACAAATTTACATCTTATGATTCTGGACGTCAGAAGCCTGATGTGGGTCTCACTTGGCTGAAATGAGGGGATTTTAGCTTCTAAGGGCCCCCTGCCATCTTCAGAGCCAGCAACAAGCCTTTCCCACATTGCATAACTCTGATATTGACTCGATATTGACTCTTACCTCTTCCCCATTGAAAGGACCCTTGTGATTATATTGGGCCCACCTGGATAATCCGGGACACTCTCCTTAAAGTCAGATGATTAGCAACTTTAATTCCACCAGCTACCTTAATTTCTTCCCCCTTTGCCAGGTAACAAAACATATTCACAAGTTCCAGGGATTAAGATGTGGACATTTAGGGGACTATTCTTCTGCTTACCACAGGGACTCTCACTTATTCAGGAGGCTGGGAAAGCTAAGGTAGAGACTCTCTAACTGCCCCAAACCATTTTCAGAGGATCAAGGTCTTAGAATCAGCACCTCTTTCACAGTAGCTCCTCCTGAAATTCGTGACTCCAGACTGTGCTGTGGTGATTCTCTGGAGGGGGTGGTAGGTGCCAGTAAAACCAGCCTTAATAAAGGATAATAGCCCAGAATCAGAATCAGGAAATGTTCAGGGAGCCCCTCCCGTGTGCCAGCATTAGTTGCACTTAGCAGCATTCCTGCTATGCTAAG
>NW_006773724.1:410933-412056 GCF_000442215.2 Lipotes vexillifer
TTCCTGCTATTCTAAGCCAGTCTTTATGAGCACTTACTATGGGAAAGGCACTCTCCCAGGCATGGGATGCCCGTTATCCCACTGAGTTCTCATGACAGGCCCTTAAGGTAGGTGGGTAGTTGTCATCCCCACTTGACAGATGAGGAAACGATGGCACAGAGAGGTTTAGTGACTTGCCCAAGGTCGCACAGCTCATCAGTGGCAGAGCTGGGATTTGAACCCAGAGAGTTGGACTCTAGAACACTGCTCTCCCCTAGCGTGCTCTTCTGCTTCTCTGCCATTCACGTTCACACACATCATCTCATTTCAGTTGCACAACCGCCCTGTGAGGAGAGGGTTTCTTTTTAATCCCTATTGCTAAGATTAGGAAACCGAGGCCAAGAATGATTGCTTGGCCAGCCCAGCCTTACTCAGCTGCTTAGTGCCCTGCTTAGGCTGTTTCTCCACATCAGGCTGCCTCATCACGTGTTACTGATAAAGAATTAATTTAGAAAACTCAGTGTTTTCACAGTACTCCCCACCCACCTAGTCCCTTTCAGGAGTGTTGGCTATTTTTAGTCCCGCCCCTCCTCCCTACAGGTAAGTAATCACAGCTATTTAGAGGGAGAATTGGATGGCATTTCCCGCCTGCCAGCCAGGACTTTCATTTAGTGCTGGTCTGAAGATTGCAGCAGGCAGGCAGATGTGACGCTTGAAAGAGTACGCACGGCTGGTCTCCCAGGATCTCCTTAATGAAAAATTTCAATCCTGTGGACGAGAGTGGAGCAGACACAGCCCTCATTACTACCCGTGTCTAAATTAAACAAGACAAGGGAGGCTCTTGAGAAAAAAGGCAGAAGTTACTGCAGGCTGAAAGAACAAACTGCGGGAGGTACGCTGCTGTCAGGAAAGGTTCTCTGACTTTCCAAGGTGCATGGAATGCCAACGCATTTCTCCCTTGGAGAATCAACATCCACTGAGGTCGAGGGCACAAAATGGGCACAGCTGTGACTCCGGCCTCCTCGTCTTCTTGTCCTCTGGCTCCACCAGGGTGGGCTGCAGGCCTGGCCCTAGGACTCTGACTTGGCTGCCGTGGTTCCAGAATGGGGGGACCCCAGTGCCAGACACCCCCCCCCCCCACCCC
>NW_006773724.1:412140-422549 GCF_000442215.2 Lipotes vexillifer
CCCCCCCCCCACACCGATGCACTGTCTTCTAGACCCTCCATTTGGCCCCCTGGATGACAACCTGAGATCCAAAGTGGCCCAGTGAATTTGTTCTAGAAATCAACATGCCAGCCATCACTTTTGCTGTACAAATACATTCATCCACTGTCTCCTTGCCCACCATTTTTCATTCATTCTCTCTCTCTGTCTCTTTCTGTCTCTCTCTGCCACACACACACACACACACACACACACACACACACAGTGCTGGCTGCAGTCTGGCAGGAATATAGGCTTCCTGCCATTAATTGGAGGCTCCTGACTACAGACGCAGCATAACAGTCTATTCATAGTTCTTTTTTAATTCCAAGAAATGCTGCTCTAGCTAATACCTACTTCACGGCAAATGGCTGGTTGGAATATCAGCACTTTTCAAGTTATAAACACCCCCTTTGAGCTGGGACTCCTCGTTTCTTTGAGGTGTTCTTCTGAATGAAGAGTTACTGAGTGGCCAGCAGGCCCGGGGGCGGGAGGCACAGAGGATGAGCTGTCCAGAGAAGTGGCCGGCACCGGGAGATGCTCAGGGAGGTGGGCGGCCAGGGCTGATCCATGGGCTCCACTCTCTCCAGAAGCTCCAGGAACCAGGGGGCACCCAAGCCACTTCCTACACGGCAATCCCGGTCACAGCTTTCTTTGCTGGGCACCCATTTCCTGGCGTAAAAGTGCAAATGGTTTAGGAATTGGTCCCCTGCTCCATAGCTTCTCGAAAGCAATCCCTCTCTCCAGACCTACTCTGCCTTCCAGGCTCATCTACACTTTTGAGTCTGAGGCTGGTTTTTATAAACGTGTCGCTTTTCGTAAATTGAGTGAGTGGACTTTCCTGGTTCCGTAAACATGCTGGAGGCATCCGGGGCCCCAGGAAACACACTTCCTCCTGAAACGTACCCCCAGAGCAGGCAGGATGGCGCTCAGAGTACCGTACCAGCTGTCACTTCCTGAGGACCTACTGTGTGCTGGGCCTTTTACCCACACGATCTGATTCTCTTCTATGTAGTGGATAACATGACTTTCCCCTTGTCTCGGCTATGGAAGACGGAACCGAGGAAGGGTCGGTGAGCTCATCCATGGCTTCACGATTCTGAGAGGCAGAGCCAGGACTTATGATGTCAAACTAGGACAAGCACTTGAGCTAAGTTTCTGGGGACTTGGGCAGCCGTCACCGCCCTGTTTTTGAGATGTTTGTCTTCAGTTCTGTCCCCATTGCTCCCTGAGGGCTGTGACTCAGCCTCCCCTTCCAGACTCTGGTCCTGCAGGCCCCTCACCAGGTTCGCCTGCCCTGCACTTCCCCCATCCATCAGGACACGGGGTCCCGGGCCTGGGCAGCAGCCACGCTCACCCCATTGGCTGGGCGAGTCTGCCCCTGGTTTCCCCAGGACCCATTTGCCCTGAAGATGAATTGTCACAGCTACTAATTTCGAACAGTATGAAACGCCACGGTCAGCGCCAAGACTGAACAAAGCCAGCAGGCGCTCGGCCTTTGAGGGATGAGAGCACTGCGAGCTCTGCGTCGTCTCCCTTTTGACTCTTGCTCTTCACTTAAGAAAGAAAAAGACATGGGAGAGGATCCGCGAGTAGAGATCTAAGTGGAGAAAAACAGAACCAGTTCACACAAACAGGAAGTGTGGTGTCGGTGAGCTGGTCGGATGCTGCTTCGGGGCTTTTTAAAACGACAGTGCAGGGCTTCCCTGGTGGCGCGGTGGTTAAGAATCCGCCTGCCAGTGCAGGGGACGCGGGTTCGAGCCCTGGTCTGGGAAGATCCCACATGCTGCGGAGCAGCTAAGCCCGTGCGCCACAACTACTGAGCCTGTGCTCTAGAGCCCGTGTGCCACAGCTACTGAAGCCCATGTGCCTAGAGCCCGTGCTCCGCGACAAGAGAAGCCATTGCAATGAGAAGCCCGTGCACTGCAACGAAGAGTAGCCCCCGCTCACCGCAACTAGAGAAAGCCCGTGCACAACAACAAAAGACCCAACACAGCCTAAATAAATAAATAATAAAATAAATAAATTAAAAAAAAAAAAAAGACAGTGCATGTTCTAGACCCAGTGTGCATCTCCTCTTGCCTCCCTTCATGAGCCTGGGTTCTTAGGCTTAGTTTTCCGGGGGTCTCAGAGGAACAGGGCTGAGCATCAAGGATGCGGGACGACATCTGCCCTCTGCTCTTCCCACCACTTGCGCTTCCTTGGTCGTACCATCCACCTACTCATGTCTTCTTGGGAAATGTTTGCTTGCAAAGGATAGAACTCCACCCGGTGCTGTTGAAACAAAAAAGGAATTTATTGGAGCAGCAAACCCTGGGGCAGGAAGGGCATTTAGGTTTGCACCTGGCCCCCACCCCATTGGGCATCAAGGGATCAAGGATTAGGCTGTGACTCTCCAGCGCTCTCTCTGGCCCTTGAGTCTCTGCCACTGCTGGTTTCTTTGTCTCTACATCTCTCTCTCTCTCTCTCCCTCTCCCACTCTCCCTCCTTCCCTCCCTCCCTCCCTCCCTCCTTCTCTCTCTCTCATATACAGACCATGTAGCCACCTTAAAAGGGAGCCTTCATTTCCATATGGTCCACTGCCTACCACCAGCTTCCCCTGCCCCTCTGATCTTTAGCGCCACATTCATGAGAAAGAGCATATGATTGGTCCATGTCTCTCTCTGTGCCTCGGTTTCTATTAAGATAGGGATACTAATAGTACCCATGTCTAGAATTTCCGTGAGGATGAAATGAGTTAATGTTGCTTCACTGAAACTCAGATGAGTATAACTCTGTGCCTGGTACATAATTAGTGCTCAAAACTTGTGGTTGTTACTGCTGTCCTTTCTATTATTCAGTGGTCCTTGTGTGCAGAGTCACGTGATCAGATGTTTTCCAGACTATCTCAAAGAGAAAACAACCGGCATAGAAAAAAAGTTTGTTTCTCTTGAAGAACTAATATGAGTACTTGATAAGTAGGATCTTTGTGGGATATTTTATAACGTTCAAAGTACTGCCACGTACACATTTCATTTGATTGCCCTAATATTCTGTGGTTTTGTTTAGACTGTTCAGTAAGGGAGGAAACTGAGGTATTGTCTGCGGGTATGTGGTCTGTGAGTGACAGAGCCTAAATTCACATGTGGTCTCAAGTCTAAATCCTGTGTGTTTTCAGCTTTATCAGAGGTGGAAGGTTTCATAAACATCATATTTCCCTTTATACCTTGGCTGCTAGGAAGCTCAAGCTAAGTGTGATGCCCACGGTTATGAGTATATTTAGTATATCTCCTAACCATGGTTGTTAGTATATTTCTTATACTGTATTGTCATCAAGTGCAGTACTTAGATATGGTAGATTTGCTTTTGCATATGTGCATCTATTGCAAGTTGGTAAATCGTGCCCTCCAATACATTCAAAAGTGATGAGGATGAATTTAACTTCTAGAACATTGTGGTTTCTGTTTGTGGGAGAGGACAGGTTCTGGTGGATGCAGCCTGGACCCTCTGCCTTCCTGTGATTTGAGTCTCTTTTCCAGCCTCCATGTCAGGGGTCTTTGCCCATCTCTTTTCAAAGCAAAAAGTATCCCTCCCTCCTCCCCAGGCTCTCTCTGCTTCCCTCTGTTACCTGGGGTGCGGGGGTGTGGGGCTGCTTTTCTCAAAGGCCCTGGCAGTGACACATGGTCAAAAGTTAGCTGAGACCTTTCTGAGGCTGAGATGGGGACAGCATCTTTCCAGACCTCTAATCAGGGTCAGCTCCTTAAAGATTTTAAACTTGCCACGAACAAACTGAAGTGTATTACAGGAAGGGTTGTGTGTCTGGGCGGAGTCTAATGGTTTTCTTGGATTTTGTCCCCCACTTCTCGAGGGAGGTGATGCTGGGGTACCCAGTCGGACATCTCACACAAGATTCTAATTTCTTCCAGAGTTCCCCTTCCCCTAGACAAGAGCCAGACATACCTGGCCTGAGTCCTGACTCCGGCCCTCTGCAACATCCCTGAGCCTCAGTTTCCCCATGTGTAACATGAGGGTAGTGTCACCTCCCGCAGGAATTGTGGTAACAGCCAGCAGTATTAATAACACTGATAACAAGGGCAGCTGACACTTGGAGGAGACTTTACCGTGGGTGTGAGAATACGACCTAACGCTTCTTGAATGCTCACCATATCCCAAATGCAGTGCTAAGCACTCTGTGTATTTTAACTCATTAATGTCTCACAACAGCCGAGGAGAAAACAGAGAGGTCAACAATTTGCCCAGAGTCACACAGCACATACATGGCAGAGTCAGGACTCAAAGATGAGTGGAAGGCACTAGCTCAGACCACGGCATGCAGTGGGTTTCTCTGCCCTTCCCCAGGGACCGTGAGGCCAGCAGCCTGTTTCCCTTGTGGAACAACGCCTGCCGGCATGGCGGTCAATGCCTCCCCTTGTTCCTCTTTCTCTGACTGCCTTGCACCCTCTGCTCTTCATTTTCTTTTCTTTCTTCTGTGAAAACCCAGCCTTGGCCTTAGCAGGCTGTGCAAGGGACTGATTTTGCAGCGGAGGTGAGCTGGTGAGCACTTCTGCTGCGTCTTGGGGCCTGGTCTTTCTGAGGGAGCTGGTTTACAGTTGTTTGAAACACAGGTGCTTGGTTTACAGAACCCAAGGTTGTTAGCCGATGAAATGCTCATCTCCCACCAAACCAGGTGGGGTTCAGACCCTTTGGGCTTGGGGGCAGTTCCCTCCTTAGAGCACCTGCACGGTTTCAGGGCCCCAGCTCCCCTGGGAGGGATGGAGACACCCCACTGGCTTAGCAGCTGGCCTGAGGGCATCTGACCCGAGAAAGCAAAGGTGTTTATCTGACTCTCCCTTTAAATTTTCTTTAGTTTTGCCAAATCAGTCCTCTTTTTAATCTAGATGAATCCTATCCCCCAAATTCTACTAGCAGACTTCCCGACACACCCATCCAGTGGGGCTTTGTCTTCTGAGCGTGGTGGGGCAAGTCTGTGTGGTCCCCAGGGGCCCATAGAACCAGTGAATGGATTCTCTTTCCTACTGCTTTGCTGCTGCCATCTTGAATAATCAAGATGGAACTGGACAACAGAGATCTCTTCAGCCTTTAAGTCATCGGTCCCCTTTGTCCATCCCTTAACCAGTGAAGTAGGATTGGCAAGAACAGTGCCTGTGATAAAGGCGTTGCTCAGTGAGGCCTCTGTCACCCAGAGGACAGGACAGAAAACAAATATGCCCCCTTCCCACGTGGCAGAGAGCAATAATTGCATATTTCATAAGGGGTTCTTAGTGTCTCATCTAGAATCCTTAGCAAAATATGTAACCAGACCCTGTTTCATCCTTTGCTCTAGGTCCAGCTTCAAAGTTCAAAGGAGATTTTGTCCTTTTCATTATCTGACAAACCATGTAGAAGTTAGGTTTTGGGTGGTCTCTGCTGGTCGGCAGAGACCATATTGTACGTCCCTTGGGTGCAGAATCCAAGCTTGAAGTAGACAGTGGATCTGCCCTCCGGGTGTTCTAGGAGAAAACCAAGGCAGCTGGATTAAAGTGGAATTCTAAGGGGCTTTTAATTAAAAGGCTGTGGTATAGACCAGAGGCCAGGGATTGATACCTGCTGTGAAACTAAAAATGGACCCTTTCCGCAAAGCAAATGGGAGAATCCCAGAGATGATGGGTCACTGGGAGTTGGAAAACAAGAGAGGCCGCACACATCTGCCTTCCCATCTCCACATACCCCGCCCCACCCCCCAGACAAAGGAGTTCAGCAACCCTGCTCCAGAATGGGCTTTTCTGGAAATGGCAATCCAGGTATACTGGTGTAATGGTCTAGGGTGGGGTGTGCTAGGATTCGAAGTGCCTCAAAGTCTGCTATAAACCTGCTGTAGGGCTGAGACATTAGAGTGTAATCCCTCAAGATGTTTCTAGACGCGTGTTTTAACTGGACTTAGATATGTGTGATTAGAATCCACTGCCTAATGAACCCGTGAGCCAGGTTTAGGATATCTGAACAATCTCACAGCTGTCTAGCAGAGCTCAGGTAACTCTGGGTAGATGGATTAGGGAAGATATTAGGGACAAGCCTAGAACATGTCAGCTAGTTTAATTAGGAAGGATGATTTTGCCCATTTGGCCATTTTGTCCAGTCCACCAAGCTGCCTTAGGTCACCACTGTAATTTTGAACTGGTAGGTCTCTAGGAATCTAGAAGGAAACAGGTGTTTATTTGGTCTCCCACCAAGCGATGATGTAGTGACATCATGTAATGATGTCATCATGTAATGATGTCATGTAATGATGTCATTGTGTAATGATGTCATCATGTAATGACAAATTACATTGTTAGAACCTTCTAAAAGGGATGGTACCTACTCCTGGCCCATCACTGGGGTTTCCTAATATCTTGACTGATCAAATTTTGTGTTATACCCCTCAGGGTCCTACATTCCAGACCCTTTAAGGCCAACCTTGCTCCTAGTGCATCCCATTCAACCCACTGAGGAGCAATAGGTGGGTTAACCTAGCTGAGAGTTGACCTCAAGGCTGGGGAGATGGTCTTTCTGCCCAGGTGACTGAAGTTACATCAATCGAAACAGAAATTCGCTCCTCCAAGCCCAACAATGCAGAGCTCTGGAGCCAACAAGAGGCTGGTGTGGGAGTGTATGGGCTCCAGGAGCACAGGGCTCTCAGGAAGCAGGTTCCTCACACCCTGGTGTGGTGTCTTGGATGGTGGTGGAGTGGAGATGATGAGACTGGACCAATCAGTCCACCACCCAATACACTACCAATGTTCCTTGTTTGAATGAATGAAGAAGTCGATGTGCTTTTGTAATCATGTTTAGACAGAAATCTACACTCAGAACCCAAGGAGGAAATCTTTTGTCCTCCAGTCTCCTTCATTCAGTCTCATTCAGTAGGTATTTATTGAGCATCTATTTCGTGCCAGGCAGGGTGTAGGTGTAGCGGTGAACACACAAACAAGTTCCTGGACCGCATACAGCTTGTAGAGGACAATCAGATGGTCGTAGATTCATGAGACCTGCCGGGAAGGAGGAGGGGCACAGGGGCCCTCACCTGCTCAAGAAAGTCCTCCCAGGAAGCGACATTTTAGCCTCTGCCTGACAGGTGAGTTAGGGGTCAGCTGGCAAAGGGGAGAGAGAAGTGGATCCAGTGCCTTCTGGCAGGTGGTCGGGTAAAATCCAGTATGGAAAGAGCCGATGATGGCCTCTAGACATAGCACGATTTTAGAAAACAGCAACGATAACAATAACGGCTGCGATTTCTCACTGCTCTCCATCAAGAGAATCTTCACCTCCCTCTCACAGGCTGTGGCTTTAATTGGGTGAGTGGTTCCTTTAGAAATAATTAGAGATTGTAATCAGTCACTACTCAGTAGTCTTGCAGGAACTCATTTGCAAGTCTCTTCGGGCTTGGTCTTAAAACTTCCCTAAAGCTGTGAGGACTTGTCAGTCAAAGCCCCTGAGAAACCATGCTGGATTTCAGACGAAAAGAGAAGAGAAAGTCAGACGTGCCTGCAGTCAGCAGACACAGCGGCACACACCATTTCTTAGTCTCGGTTCAGAGGCCTCTGGAATAATCAAACGGTCTTCAACTCCAAACTCCTTTTTAAAAAAAAAAAAAAAAAAAAAAAAAGAGTCCTGAGATTAGTTTGCATTGGCTCTGAGTTTGTTGTCTCTAAGAAGCAAGGAGTTGGAGTTGGAATGGGAGTCTCAGACACAAGCCACCCATCCCTCTGAGGTTAGCGTAGATTTCGGGGTCACCTCACCTGTGTTTTAAAACCAGTCTGTCTTAGTGCTGTGCGTTTTGCAGTGTCCCTGTGGAAAGTGCTGGCTACAGTGTGCTGTTGTCCCCCTGGTTCAGCTCAACATTAGAGACCCCTGAAGTTCTGTCCCCAGTGACTTGAACATCCAGAGGCCCCATCCCTGCCCAGGAAAGCTTGCTCCCCTCCCGGTCTCTCCCCTGCCCCACTTGCTGGAGGGGATGGCGGAGAGGATAAAGGGGCAATGACCACTGAGGAAGGCGGTGGGCAGAAAGGGACAAGGTAGACAGCCAGCATCTTTCTCCCTCAAGGGCCAGTTAAAGCAATACCATCCTTACTTTTGGTTGATTGTTAGAAGGGAGAATGTGGCTTACAAAACAGTGGAATCACAATTAAGATGTAAGGACAAAGCTGGAAAAATACACCAAAACATGAAAAATAATTATCTCTGGTGAATGGGAGTTTGGGGGATTTTTATTTTCCTCCTACCATTTACCTCTAATTATTACTTTTAGTTTCTAGAATTGTTTTAAATAGTATAGCAAGAAAGAAAAAAAGAGAGACTGAAACAGAGACATGGAGGCCACGATAAGTTGGCAGAGACACAGACACACGGCTGGAATGACCGCTAGACCAGGGCAGTCTGAACTTGCTTCCTCTCCGACTTCCTCTGTCACCTTGAACGAACGGCCCTTTGAACTGCAGCTTCCTCTTCTGTGCAGTGATTCCTGGGACTCCTGTCTAGACCATCTTATCAGTTGTTGTGATGCTCAAGGGAGAAGATGTAAGGGGACCTGGTAAATTATGAGAGATTGTATGTATGAAGGGGATTGCTTTTATCCAGTAATTAGGTACTGAGGATTTAAACAGTGTTTCTTCACAGGTGACTTACTGGAATAATTTGTTACGAATGCAGATTCCTGGGCAAAGATTGGATCTCTGGGAACGGGGAGTGGGGGGGTGGAATTTGCATTTTTTTTTTTTTTTTTTTTTTCCCGGAATTTGCATTTTTAACAGGCACATACGTGCCTCTTCACCTGCCCTGCGGATTCTTGTGTTCATTGATGTTTGAGATCCAGGCACTTAAACATCATAGCAGGAACATGAGAAATGGATATGCAGAACCATACATGTGCGTGATTAAAGCGTGTGCTTGTACGTTTAGAGGAGGCTCGTGAAGCTGGGGAAGGGAGATCTACAAAGGGTAGGTCAGATTCAGAAAGGCTAAGAGGACAGGAGGTGTGGGACATCTGGCTGGAGGGTGCCTGGAGAGCGGGGGCACAGAGGTAGGTCGGGATGTCCTCTCCTTCCCTGGTCTTCCTCTCTGGATATGTGTATCAGGCTGCTGGGGTGATTTTGCACTCTCTGGTCCCTGATCTCCACCTGCCCCCATAACTGGGGGCTCTAAGTAGCACTGGGCTGGCTGTACAAGCTGGCACCTGGTTCCCTAACCCACTGGGCTGGCTGGTGTCAGATGACAGCAGAGCCAGTCCAGAAACAAAGGCAGCACCAGGGCCTGCCTCTTGGGCCTTGGATGCACTGGTCCGCTCCCAGTAGACTCTGAAAACTCCTCTGCTCCCCCTACAGTTCATTCACTCGTTCATTTGAGAGGCAGCGTGGCGCCATGGCCAGCACACTCAGGAGCCACGTGCCTGGGTTGGAGTCCTGTCTCTGCCGCTCACTTGCTCGCTGTGTGACCTGAGACCAGTTACATAACCTCTCTGTTCATGCAGCCTCTTGTCTCAGAGGGCTGTCATAAGGATTTTCACTGAGATAACCCTCACGAAAGCCTTGTCACAGGGCTTGGCACGTAGGGAGGGTTCCATGACTGTTCCTACTGATGACAATTATCAGCTGTTCACCTGATAACCGTTTATGGAACATCTACCGTACTAGGTACGGAGGAGGGACTAGGAGCAGGAGCTCATGGTCTGGGGCTGAACAGGTGTGAAACAGCTTCCTGTGACACACTGTGACAATAGCAACATGTCCAGGACACAGCCGTCACAAAGCAGCTGCCTCATCAATTGGTCCAGAGGAGGAGACACTTGGATTTGGCCTTGAAACAAAAGGGGGCAGAATGCGGGGGCAGCATCCCACGGAGAGGGAAGAGCTGTGACAAGCCCCGTCTAGGGTGTGACCTCCTCACTCACTGTCTGCTCTGCTTGCAAAGAAATGAGACAGGAGGACCTCTTGATCGCTTACCCTCTGTCTCACAAGAGGCCAACAGTTGAATCCAAGGCCACCGTGGAGCAGGCAGAAGATGCGGCAGTTCCCTAGAAGGACTCTTCTGGCTCCTGGGTTATAGCTGCCAGAAGAGTCTCAGCCTGGCAGGCACCCCATCCCAGCTGTGGGGTAATTAGCCTCTCAGAAGCACCTCTGCAGCACCCCAGCGTTAACGCCAGTACAGGGACGAGCATCTGCCACCGACCCGCAGCAGCCCTCCAGCGTCCTTCTGAGCACGGCCCTCTGCTATCCGCTTCCAAGCCGTCTTCCTGGGGCCAGTTTTTGCTGCCTGCCCCCTTTCATCCTGTTTGCGCCTTGACTCTGGCCACCTCCTCCAGCATTCCAAGCCAAAGAGCACAAACTAACCAGAACCTTCTTTGGAGGGCTGGTTTGCTGCTCTCGTGGGCTTTGGAAGAG
>NW_006773725.1:0-200 GCF_000442215.2 Lipotes vexillifer
AAACAGCTGATCTTCCAGCAGAAACTCTGCAAGCCAGAAGGGACTGGCAGGACATATGTAAAGTGATGAAAGAGAAAAACCTACAACCAAGATTACTCTACCCAACAAGGATCTCATTCAGATGTGAAGGAGAAATTAAAAGTTTTACAGACAAGGAAAAGCTAAGAGAATTCAGCACCACCAAACCAGCTTTACAACAA
>NW_006773726.1:0-1638 GCF_000442215.2 Lipotes vexillifer
CCCGCGTCCCCTGCATCGGCAGGCGGACTCCCAACCACTGCGCCACCAGGGAAGCCCTGCTCTACTTTTTATACGTAACCACTAAGCTCCTTTCTTTTCTTCTCCAGTTTATCTCCTCCCGGCCCTCCCGCTTCTCCTTTTTCCTCAGAAAACGAAGGACCTTCCTTAGGACCCACTGGCTTTAGGCTCAGGGTAGGTATTCTAAATGATGAAGAATTTCTGAAACTTCCTATGACAATAAAATGACTCATTGACATTTATGGCTGCCAGGACTGATTAGCCAGTTGTACCAAATATCATAACATATAAAAATTCTATGGGATAAGAACACTTTAATTTGCATTGCAATTTTAAAAACATCTTATTTACAAAAGTAGAGTGGGAAAGGATTTATGGCTCTCTTTACTGTCTTGGCCTGGACATTCTTTTTCTAGTTTCTTCTAGTGGATTACAGAATTGGTATTTACATTTTTATATGCTCAGAATTAACAATTTTCTATTTACTAATAGCACTTGTCAAAGAAGATTAGAGAAATAGGAAAGAAACAGGGAGAGAGAGAGAGGAAGGGAAGGATGGGCATAACACACTCTAATAACTTCTTCTAAATGTCATGTCACTAAGCATGTAGCTAAGCTGATGGATGGCCACACCTCTGTGTTGTGCTAGGAGGCCACGCCCTGCAATGATTTAAAGGGCTCAAAGGTCAGACTCTGGGTTTTGGATATCTCTTCAAGCACTTGGTGGCTTGTAACTTTCAATGAGTTACTTAATGTCTGTCCACCTTAGTTTCCTAAATAACAATATTACTGAGGTGTATGGTTTCCATGGGAAAATAGGTAAGTGTTTAGAATTTTACCCAGCACATTATAAATGCTCAATAAAAGTCAGCTGTCATTAGTTTTATTATAGGGTACACCTTCAATGATATTTTCTGAAGGCAAACCCAAAGACATGCTTCCTAAGACAGGATCTTGGTGGTGAGTACTGTCGTGGTGGTGAGTACTGTCGTGGTGGTGAGTACTGTCGTGGTGGTGAGTACTAGGTGTGCATTATCTCCAGGTTTCTTGACGATTCCAGTGCCATGCATGGCACTTGTGAACCATGCATCAGGGTTTAAGACACATCATAGGCCTGGGCAGGACCCTGCCCCACTGAATTCTTCCCTAAGTTCCAGTCTGGCATCCCCTGCTCTGTCGAAGTTGCTCTGTGGTCGACATTCCTGTCTTGACGTGTTCAATAAAGATTTGTGTCCACTGTCCTCTAGACTGCTTTTGTGTAGAAGACGTAGAAATGACCAAAACGTACAGTGCCTTGGCTCTTGTCACTTGCATTCTGGCAGGGGGTGGAAGGTGGGGTGAGGCGGGGTGGAGACAGAAAAAGAAACAGATAAATATGTAGTCTGTAAGTCTTTTGCACTTTTAAGAATTATATTATTTATTTTTATTATTTTTTTTTTTTTTGCGGCACGCGGGCCTCTCACTGTTGCGGCCTCTCCCATTGCGGGGCACAGGCTCCGGACGCGCAGCCTCAGCGGTCATGGCTCACGGGCCCAGCAGCTCCGCCGCATGTGGGATCCTCCCGGACCGGGGCACGATCCCGTGTCCCCTGCATCGGCAGGCAGACTCTCAACCACTGTG
>NW_006773727.1:0-356 GCF_000442215.2 Lipotes vexillifer
ATCCATACACAAGAAACAATAATCAGAAAAGACCAAAGTATTATTTATTACTAGTGAGCTAGCCGCTGTTACTTCATTTTGGAATTCTAATTGAGGCTTTCCTTCTCTCTTTCTCTTGTCCCCAAATCACAGATGACTAGGTCATGGGACAAGCTTAAACTAACATGCCTTATTCTGTGAATCATAAGCTGAGCTACTGGGACAGAACCATGTGACACGTTTGTTACTTTCAAATGTAATAATTCTACCCATTGCTCCATAGATGTTCTGGTTACTGACCAATAACATTAAAAATTCCTCTTCCAAGAATAGGATGGAGGGGAAAGGCACTGGATCTCCTATGCCTCCCAAACATG
>NW_006773728.1:0-214 GCF_000442215.2 Lipotes vexillifer
TTTCTAAGAATTTGTCCATGTCTTCCAGGTTGTCCATTTTATTGGCATATAGTTGCTTGTAGTGATCGCTCATGCTCCTTTGTATTTTGGCAGTGTCATTTGTTACTTCTCCTTTTTCATTTCTAATTCTGTTGATTTGATTCTACTCTTTTATTTTTCTTGATGTGTCTGGCTAATGGTTTATCAATTTTGTTTATCTTCTCAAAGAACCAGC
>NW_006773730.1:0-205 GCF_000442215.2 Lipotes vexillifer
TGCCAACAGCCACTCTGGAGAAACTTATGGTATTTCCTGAAACATCAAAAAAACAAGGTACATTGCTTCGGGCACTAGGCTTAGGGAAACAGAAATCAAGACGACAGAGCCACCCCAAAGTTTGGGGCGGCCCCCTTTACCCGAACCTCATCCACTGTACAAGTTAAATACCCACGAAAGGAAAAAATGGATCATCAAGTTGCAG
>NW_006773731.1:0-255 GCF_000442215.2 Lipotes vexillifer
CCCACGTACCTGGGTAGGGCAAAAGAAAAAAAAATTAATTAAAAACAGAGACAAAAGAATAGGAATGGCACCTGCACCAGTGGGAGGGAGCTGTGAAGGAGGAAAGGTCTCCACACACTAGGATGCCCCTTCGCAGGCAGAGATTGCGGGAGGCGGAGCGGGGAGCTTCAGAGCCGCGGAGGAGAGCGCAGAAACAGGGGTGCGGAGGGCAAAGCAGAGAGATTCCTGCATAGAGGATCGGTGCCGACTGGCACT
>NW_006773732.1:0-427 GCF_000442215.2 Lipotes vexillifer
TTAATATTGTTAAAATGGCCATACTACCCAAAGCAATCTACAGATTTAATGTGATCCCTATCAGATTACCCATGACTTTTTCACAGAACTGGAACACATACTCCTAAAATTTATATGGAACCACAAAAGACCCAGGATTGCCAAAGCAATCCTGAGGAAAAAGAACAAAGCTGGAGGCACAACCCCACCCCCCAACTTCAGACAATGCTACAAAGTTACAGTAATCAAAATAATGTGGTATTGGCATGAAATCAGACATGGATCAGTGGAACAGAATAGAGAGCCCAGAAATAAACGCACACACCTATGGTCAATTAATCTTTGACAAAGGAGGCAAGAATACACATTGGAGAAAAGTTAGTCGCTTCAGCAAGTGGTGTTGGGAAAGCTGGACAGCTGCGTGTAAATCAATGAAATTAGAACACTC
>NW_006773733.1:0-2769 GCF_000442215.2 Lipotes vexillifer
GCATGTGGGATCTTCCCGGACCGGGGCTCGAACCCGTGTCCCCTGCACTGGCAGGCGGATTCTTAACCACTGAGCCACCAGGGGAGTCCTCATCATTTTTTTAATAAGTTAGATTTCAGTAGCACAGGCATTCTCACCCTGAGAAGTCTGCAGTCCAGAGGTTTCTGGGGATCTCGCAGTAACTCAAAGCAGGATGGTATTGGTTTGGTTTGAGCCCCCGCTCAACTTACGCTGTGCAGAAGCAGCCGGGGATGGGGAGGGTTTGGGGCTCTCTAAGCCTCTCCACGGTCGTCATCAGACCCTCTCCTCCCCATTCTCCAATGTGGATAAGTGTGGTTTTCTCAGTCTAATGTGAAGTTTACACAACATTTATACCAAAATTCTGGGTCCGCTCTTGACTCTTGGCTCTGTGAAATCCACACATCTTCCCCCCCAGACAGGCTGTCATGTCCATCACTGGTAGGAACAGAGACCCATGACTTCTATGGGGGACCATTTGTCAGTGTCTGTCACAAAGACAGGGGATCTGCTCTTTGATCCAGCAATTCCACCTCCAGGGTGTGTCCCAATACACATGCAAGGTCATGCACTGCAACATGGTACTAATAGTAAAAGGGTGGAAACAACACAAATATCCATCCATAGGGGCCTGGTTGAAAAACTCCTGGACATTCCCCTGTGGAGGAGGGCTGTGTGGCTATAGAAAGGCTAAAGATGCTCTCTCTGAATTTCCAGAAAACTTCAGTAATAAAAGCAGGGTCTGAGCAGTGTCTATGAGATGTTACCTATCGCGGGGAAGAGAATATATATGTATGTGTTTGTGCATCAGTAAACTTACCAGAAAGTAGTTACCTGAGATGGAAAAGGGGCCCAGGGTAGAAGGTGGCAGACAGAATAATGAGTCCCCAGAGATATCCAGGTCCTAATCCCTGGAACCCGTGAATATGTCCCCTTACATGGCAAAAGGGACTTCGCAGATGTGATTAAGTTAGGGACCTTGAGATGGGGAGTTAATCTAGAATTGTCCAGGTGGGCCCTAAATGTCATCACAAGGGTCCTCATAGGGGAAAGAGGGAGGCAGGAAGGTCAAAGAAGGAAGAGGGCAATGTGATGATGTAGCAGCGAGAGATATAGTGATGGGATGCAGGGCCGTAAGCCAGGGAAGGCCGGCCGCCTCTACAAGCTGGAAAGGCAAGGAAAGGGCCTCTCCCCTGGAACCTCCAGAAGGGACCAGCCCTGCGCGCACCTTGATCTTAGCCCCCGAGACTCACTTCAGAATTCTGGCCTCCAGAACTGTAAACAAATAATTTTGTGTTTTTTCAAGCCACCAAGTTTGTGGTAATACAATTCCCCTGCCTAAAGGGCACAGTTCAATGGTTTTTGGATACATTACGTTATTAATTTTTAAAAGTTGGGGTAACATAGAGATGACAAAAATGATCTTTGGTGTTACTGTTGCAAAAAGATTACGACTTACTGAAGGCTCAGATGGTGGTTAGCATTTTTTAGCCATAAAGCATTTTAAAACTAAGGTGTGTACATTGTTTTTAGACATGACACTATTGCACACTTAATAGACTACAGTATAGTGTAAACATAACTTTTCTTGTTTTTTTTCTGTTTAGCTGTGCCGCATGGCTTGTGGGATCTCAGTTCCCTGACCAGGGATTGAACCCGGGCCACGGCAGTGAAAGCGCTGAATCCTAACCGCTAGACCATCAGGGAATTCCCATCATAACTTTTATATGCACTGGGAAACCAAAAACTCCGCGTGACTTGCTTTATTGCGATAGTCTGGAACTGACCCCGCGATATCTCCGAGGTATGCCTGTATTTTGTAGTCAAAAGAATTGAAAAAAGAGAGAGAGTGAGAGAAGTAAGACATGCTCTCCCCCTGGTGTCTGAGAACCCTGGGGATTCGTGTCCTTGTGGCCCTCTTGATTCAGGGTCTTCCCTCCACGCCTTCGGTTCTGTCTCACACGGTGATGGTCCACGAAAAACTCTGTCCCTCCTCAATTCCCACAAAAGATCCCCTCGCACACAGCCACTCGAGGTGTAATAAATAAACTTTAATGAGGTGTTTGGGGGCTGGGGACAGACAAGGGGTTTATGTGGCAGCAAGGCAACCAATCTCCCTTTGTGTCCCTGACGCTGTGGAGCCCCACTGGCCTTGTCACCCCCTTACCACTCCCATGCTGCTGGGTCGCCTCTCTTTCCCGTCCTTCTGTGTTCCGCATTCTCCCATCTGCCTAGAGAGAAGCCCCAATCCTTCTCACTTTCTCTTGCAGAGTGGCTCAGGCCCTGCATTCTGGCCCAAGGTCTCTATCTCCCTAAGGTATTTTCTCCAACAGACAGTTCCCTCTGTCACACTTGCAGTGTAGTAAACCGTAACCAGGTGTAAACAGCTTTCCTGAGTTCTGTGACTCCTTACACTGAGTGACTCAGCCTGAGGATTGGTCTTGAGGACCCCTGAACTGTGTTGTGAGGCAGAGGGGACATTCTTGAGGTCTGGCACGGGAAGGGTGGCCAGTCTCTTTGGAGGGCGACGTCATCCATTGAGGTGGGGTGGGTGTCCAGCTGCGAGGCCCACTTCCTCACCAGCTCCAGTGAGGACTCTCTCTGTTCAGTCCCGATGCTGTTACCTCGTGCCCTCTGTCGGTGGATCCTGGGGAGAGCTGGCATTACAGCTAACAGCTGAATAGATGACATTCTGGAAGGGGGGATACACAAACTTTAGCCTCAGGCCCTTCCAAAACAATGCTTCCTGCT
>NW_006773734.1:0-2111 GCF_000442215.2 Lipotes vexillifer
AAAAAAAAAAAAAATGCAACTTGAAAGAAATGCCAGGATAAGTGCTTGCCATATGGGGCTCCGGGCAGTGTGAATTTACCCTTCTCCAGGGTTAGGGCATCTCAGGTGGAGATTTGGAGAGTTCTGCCCTAGGACCACACACACACCAGTCCTACCACCGTGGAGGTGTTGGAGACACCAAAGCGACTCCCATCTTGGCCATTCACGCTCCTCATGCTGAGAACTCCACTAAGTGTTTTCTGAGACTAGCTTCCTGAGGTCGGAGCATCTCATCCTGGGTGCTGAACATGGGGAGGGGGGTAGAGAAAATTTTGAGCTGTCCCAGAGGCTACAGTGTATAACCAATATAAAGGCTTTATTAGAAAACTACTCCCAAAACCAAAACTCAAGTTTTTGCTGGTAGCAGCATGATTTTCGAATATCAGTTCCATATTTATAGAAAAGATGATGTTCCCGTAATCCCAGGCCCAGCAAAAGAAGTCAAAGATTTGAGTAAATCCGTGTAATGAAGAGGAGACGAAGGAATGGCTTCAGTGTGTAAAGATACAGTTTTACAGCTGGTGGAGGGAAAAAACAGAATATGGCTGGAAAGACCGCAAAGCTACGTAGTTCAGTCTTCCGTCGAAGCTTCTACCACCTTTACTGTCTTATTGTTACCAAACTCAGCTTGGATGCTTCCAGTCATAGGGACTCATTTCCTCCCTACTTCATTATTATGCCTAACTGACTTCCAGAACATTCTTCCTTATACTTGGCTGAAACAGAAGGACGTGTGGGATAAACTTTACTTTCTCTGCTTTTGCTACTAAAAGGAAGCAGGAGCTGTGGGCAGAGTTTAGGAAGGGTGCCGCAAGACATGTGGCTCAGGTGGGGACTTAGCTGCAGAGACTTAAGCAGATCAGAACTCTTTGAAGCCACATCCTCGAAAGTCCAAGAAACACACTAAGGGTTTTGACCGTAACCTAACATTGAGAGAGTGGATAAGGGAAAAACACTAACGATTCATTATTTTTATTTACTTTGAAATTTACTTCCTTTGTTTTTTAAAAAAGAATTAGCGGGAGGAGGTCGCGGCGGCGGGAAGATGGCTCCTTCTCCTACCAAACGCAAAGACCGCTCTGATGAGAAGTCCAAGGATCGCTCTTAAGGGGACGCAGGTCACCCCCACGGATGAGGAGGTCACGTTCCCCTAGGCGCAGGTCCCCCGTGCGCCGGCGATCCCGCTCCCCTGGCCGCCGCCGCCGCAGGAGCCGCTCCAGCTCCAACTCCTCCCCATAAGCAGGGCCCCCGAAGCTCTGCCCTGTGACTTGTATCCCATCCAACTCACTTTTGTCACTTTTCTAGCAGAAGGAGGATCGGTAGGAAAGAAATCCCTCACTCAGGGGCAGGCTTCGAAGGTGAAGGCAGTAATTGCTAGATTTCCCCTGGTGGCAGAGTTCCGACTGCAGGAGTGTTGTTGGTTTGGGGTCGTGCTTATAATGATGCCCTCCAGTTTTCTGGCCAGAAAGCTTTCACATTTCTAGTTCCTGAGAGTCAGTTTAGTGGCAAAGCCAGCAGGGATGAGCAGCGGGCTCCAGGCAGTGGTACAGCCCCAGCCTGGGAGCATGTTTTCCCATTCCACAGATGACGTGGGGCCCATCTGGTGGGCTGGTCGTGCCCTAACCTGTTGACCTCGGGGTCCCACAGGAAAGGGTGTGCTTTTATGCAGCTGCCATTCCTGTTAGCCTGGCCCTGCTCCCCTGCTCGAGTCCTCTTCAGACCTCTAGGGCCAAATACCCAAAATGGTTCTGTTCACGTGTACTCATGTGCGTGCACACACACACACACACACAGACAGACCCACGTCTCCCTTTCTCTCTGAAACTGGTAAGTTGAGAGCCAGCTCTGTCGGGTCATCACAGAACCCCCCGTTGTGTTGGTATTCATGGTGGTCGTGCAGGTTACTTTGGCCACGTGTACATTGCTTTTTTGGCTTTTATTGTACAATCAGTACTATACATTTTCTGTTTTGAGTTTTGTAACTTTGTAGCATTTTAGATAATATTGTGTTTGTACTTTGTTGTGTAGAGAAAAGAATTGTGTTGAATAAACCTAGGATTAGAGTGCAAAAA
>NW_006773735.1:0-1951 GCF_000442215.2 Lipotes vexillifer
TGCGCATCCGGAGCCTGTGCTCCGCAACGGGAGAGGCCACAGCAGTGAGAGGCCCGCGTACAACAAAACAAAAAACAAAAAAAACTCCGTACCCGTTAAACAACAACTCCCCATTCCCCCTCCCTCCAACCCCTAGCAACCACCATTCTACTTTCTGTCTCTGAATTTGACTACTCCTGGTACTTCATGTAAGTGGAATCTGACAGTATTTGTCTTTTTGTGTCTGGCTTTTTTCACTTGGCATAATGTCCTCAAGATTCATCCATTTTGCAACACGTGTCATAATTTCTTTCCTTTTTAAGACTGAATAATATTCCATTGTATACATGTACCACATTTGGTTTATCCATTCATCTGTTGATGAACACTTGGGTTGCTTCCACCTTTTGGCTGTTGTGAATAAAAGCTGCTATGAACATGGGTGTACTTAAATAATATTTTTAAAAGAGAAGAGAAGTAACAGTTATAATAATAGTTAACATTGAATACTTACTATGCCCTGGTCTAAGCCTTTTACCTACATCACTTTACTCAGTTCTGCAAACCAACTCTGTAAGGTATTTACCATTATTACCTCCATTTTACAGATGCAGAAACAGACCCAGAATGGTTTGGTAACTTGCCCAAGGTATTTTCCAAAGTTCCCTCAGGATAAAAATCATTTGGAGTATTTGTTAAAAGTACCCATTGCCAGACCCCATGCTGTATCTGTGGACTCTGAGCCTCCAGCAGGAAGCCCAGAGGTATAGATTTTCCTTGTACCCCAGGATTTGCTTGTCATCATTGGGAAGTTGAGAGCATTGGGGGCCACTAAAGGGGCCTACCCTAAACAGTGTGACCACAGAGCTCTTTCATTCAGCCATGGGGCCAGACTGCCCCATTAACGCTGTGTTTTTAAGGCCTCTTATGGCCTAAGAGAGGTGAACAAATATCTCTAACAAGAGTTCTGAATTCTTTAATTTGTTGCATGCCTGAGCAGCGTGATATCAGCTGAGTGTGTTTGAAGACTCCCCTCTCTTTTACATCACATCTCCCCATTTTAAACCTAGCGTTTCCCAGAGATATAACATTCCTTCTATTGCTACCTTTTTAAAAAGAGAAACTTGGACAAATGACCTAGATGGGGACAAAAGTCTGGCGTTTCAGATTCCCAAGTTAAGAGTCAGGGTTCCCTCTGGACCAGCTTTTTGTCGCTCCAGGAGGCTGTCACCAGGACCCATCAGAGGCCTTCAGAATCCACTCAATTCATCAGCTATTTATTGAAGGGCTGCAAGGTGCCCCAGCCTCTGCTGGGTGCAGGAGGGAGAAAAATAGGAGACTTGATCTCTTATATCTCAATGGAGAGAGAGACGTACTTCCTTGTCAGGGTGACACCTGGGTCTTTCCATGTTGGGAGGGAGCAGCTCTTGGCCCCCAGTTTTTCCCCTAGTCTTAAGCATCTTTTGCCACCTTCCAAGCCTCAGGAGCTCCGAACACTTTCAAACTGCGATCATTAGTCAAAGTCTGGGGAATCTTGTCTGGAAAGAGGCGCGAGGGGGCCTCTAGGAGTGTCAGGAATATTTTCCGTCTTGATCTGCACAGTGGTTGCATGGGTGTAAATGTGTAGATTCATCGATTGTGCACTTTCCTGGGTGTATGTTATACCTCATTAAAAATAAAAATAAAAAAGAAGGCAGCTTTATGTGTATTGTTACACAATGGCTTCTGAAACATATTGTTAAAAAAAAAACTGCTAAGCAATACGTATGCTGCCATTGGTTTGTGGTTTTTTTTATTTTTTATTATTTTTTTTTGCGGTATGCAAGCCTCTCACTGTTGTGGCCTCTCCCATTGTGGAGCACAGGCTCCAGATGCACAGGCTCAGAGGCCATGGCTCACGGGCCTAGCTGCTTCGCAGCATGTGGGATCTTCCCGGACCGGGGCACGAACCCATGTCCCCTGCATCGGCAGG
>NW_006773736.1:0-23582 GCF_000442215.2 Lipotes vexillifer
CATAACCCGAAACTTTACCTTAACCTGTGCCCTAATCGTAAACAGTTCGCTAATACTAACCCGCACCATCACAAGTACGCTAACCCTCAACCATTGTCATACACTTACCTGAACCCTAAACCATCTCCGTTCCCTAAACCTAACCCTAACCATAAAGCTAACCCTTACCCAAAGCTTTACCCTAACCGGTGCCCTAATTCTAGCATGTACGCTAACACTAACCCATTCCCTCACACGTACACTAACCCTCAAACCTTGTCGTACACTAACCTGTACCCTAAACCGTCCCTGTTCTCTAACCCTAACCCTAAGCATAACCCTAACACTAACCCTTACCCGAAGCCTTACCCTAACCCGTGCCATAATCCTAACCTATACGCTAACAGTAACCCATGCTCTAACACGTACGCTATCACTAAATCTTTGCCGTACCCTAACCTTTACCCTAAACCGTCCCCGTTCCCTAATCCTAACCATAACCCTAACCCTAAACCTTAACCGAAGCCTTACCCTAACCTGTTCCCTAAACCTAACATATTGGCTAATGCGTACGTTACCCTATACTGCTTTCGTACCCTAATCTGTACCCTAAACTCTCCCAAATCCCTAAACCTAACCCTAGCCCTAACCCTAACCCTAACCATTACCCGAAGCCTTACCCTAAACCGAGCCCTATTCCTAACCCGTGCGCTAACACTGACCCATGCCGTAACATGTACAATAACCCTAAAACCTTGTCGTACCCTAACCTGGACCCTAAACCTTCCCTTTCTCTAACCCTAACGTTAAACCAAAGCCCAAAACTAACCCTTACGTGAAGCTTTACCCTAAACCGTGCCCTAATCCTAACCCGTTCGCTAACACTGAACAGTGCCCTAACACGTACGCTAACCCTGAACCGTTGTCGTACCCTAACCTGTACCCTAAACCGTCCCCATTCCCTAACCCTAACCCTAACCCAAACCCTAAACCTAACAGCTACCCGAAGCCTTACCCTAACCCGTGCCCTAATCCTAACCTGTATGCTAACACTAAAATGTGCCCTAACACGTACGCTAACACTGAACCATTGTCATAGCCTAAATTGTATCTTAACCTTCCCTGTTCCCTAACGCTAACCCTAACCGTTACTCGAAGCCTTACCCTAACCCGTGCCCTAATGCTAACCCGTACGCTAACACTAACCCGTGCCCTAACACGTACGCTAACCCTAAACCACTGTCGTACCCTAACCTGTACCCTAAACCTTCCCCAATCCTTAACCCTAAATCTAGCCCTAACCCTAACCCTAACCGTTACCCTAACCCATGCCTTACCCTAACCCGTGCCCTAATCCTAAACAGTTCGCCAACAATAAACCGTACCATTACACGTACGCTAACTCTCAACTGTTGTTGTACACTAACCTGTACCCTAAACCTTCCCCCTTCCTTAACCCTAACCCTAACACTTAACCGAAGCGTCCCCCTAATCCGTGCCCTAATCCTAACCTGTACGCTAACACTAACAAGTGCCCTAACATGTACGCTAACACTCAGCCATTGTCATATCCTAAATTGTGCGTTAAACTTCCTCATTCCCTAACCCTAACCCTTACCCGAAGCCTTACACTAAACTGTGCCCTAATCCTAACCTCTACGCTAACACTAACTCGTGCCCTAACACGTACGCTAACCCTAAACCGCTGTCATACCCTAACCTGTACCCTAAACCTTCCACAATCCCTAACCCTAACCCTAACCATTACCCGAAGCTTTACCCTAAACTGTGCCTCAATCCTAAACAGTTCGCTAATACTAACCCGTACCATCACACGTAGCTAACCCTCAACCGTTGTCGTACATTAACCTGTACTGTAAACCATCCCCATTCCCTAACCCTAACCCTAACCATAAACCTAACGCGTACCCAAAGCCTTACCCTAACCGGTGCCATAATTCTAACCCGTATGGTAACACTAACCCGTGCCCTAACACGTACGCTAACCCTAAACCGTTGACGTACCCTAACCTGTATCCTAAACCGTCCCCGTTCCCTAACCCTAACCGTAACCCGAACCCTAAACCTAACAGCTACCCAAAGCCTTACCCTAAACCGTGCCCTAATCCTAACCCGTGCGCTAACAGTAACCCGTGCCCTAACATGTACGCTAACCCTAAACCGCTGTCATACCCTAACCTGTACCCTAAACCTTCCCCAATCCCTAACCCTAATCCTAGCCCTAACTCTAACCCTAACCATTACCCAAAGCCTTTCCGTAACCCGTGCCCTAATCCTAACCTGTACGCTAACACTAAAACGTGCCCTAACACGTACGCTAACACTCAACCGCTGTCATAGCCTCAAGTGTACCTTAACCTTCCCCGTTCCCTAACCCTAACCCTTACCCGAAACCTTACCCTAACCCGTTCTCTAATCGTAACCTGTACGCTAACACTTACCCGTGCCCTAACACGTACGCTAACCCTCAACCGTTGTCGTACCCTAACCTGTACCTTACACCGTCCCCGTTCCCTAACCCTAACACTAACCCTAAACCTAACACTTACCCGAAGCCTTACCCTAAACCGTGCCCTAATACTAATCAGTACGCTGACACTGACCCGTGCCCTAACTCGTACGCTAACCCTAAAACGTTGTCGTACTCTAACTTGGACCCTAAAACGTCCGCGTTCTCTAACCCCAACCCTAACCCTAACACTAACCTGTACCCTAAACCTATCCCAAACCCTAACCCTAACCCTAGCCCTCACCCTAACCCTAACCATTACCCGAAGCCTTACCCTAAACCGTGCCCTATTCCTAGCCCGTGTGCTAAGACTGACCCGTGCCTTAACACGTACGCTAACCCTAAAAGGTTATCGTACCCTAACCTGTACCCTAAACCATCCCCGTTCCCTAACCCTAACCCTAACCCAAACCCCAACCCTAACCCTTACCCTAAACCGTGCCCTAATCCTAACGTATACGCTAACAATAACTAGTGCCCTAACACGTACGCCAACCCTAAACCGCTGTCGTACCCTAGCCTGTACCCTAAACCTTCCCCAATCCCTAAACCTAATCCTAGCCCTAACCCTAACCCTAACCATTACCCGAAGCTTTACCTTAACCTGTGCCCTAATCTTAAACAGTTCGCTAATACTAACCCATACCATCACACGTACGCTAAGCCTCAACCGTTGTCGTACACTAACCTGTACCCTAAACCATCCACGTTCCCTAACCCTAACCCTAACCATAAACCTAACCCTTACCCAAAGCCTTACCCTAACCAGTTCCCTAATTCTAACAGGTAAGCTAACACTAACCAGTGCCCTAACACGTACGCTAACCCTCAAACCTTGTCATACCCTAACCTTTACCCTAAACCGTCCCTATTCTCTAACCCTAACCCTAAGCATAACCCTAACCCTAACCCTTACCTGAAACCTTACCCTAACCCGTGCCATAATCCTAACCTATACACTAACACTAACCCATGGTCTAACACGTACGCTATCACTAAACCTTTGTCGTACCCTAACCTTTACCCTAAACCGTCCCCGTTACCTAATCCTAACCATAACCCTAACCCTAAAGCTTACCCGAAGCCTTACCCTAACCTGTTCCCTAAACCTAACACATTGGGTAACACGCACGTTACCCTATACTGCTTTCGTACCCTAACCTGTACCCTAAACCTACCGCAATCCCTAACCCTAACCCTAGCCCTAACCCTAATCCTAACCATTACCTGAAGCCTTACCGTAAACCGTGCCCTATCCCTAACCCGTGCGCTAACACTAACCTGTGCCTTAACATGTACGCTAACCCTAAACTGTTGTCGTACCCTAACCTGTACCCTAAACCGTCCCCAATCCGACACCCTAACACTAGCCAAACCCTAGCCCTAACCCTTACCCGAAGCCTTTCCATAATCCGTGCCCTAATCCTAAACTGTTCGCTAACACTAACCCGAGCCCTAACAGGTACGCTAACCCTCAAACCTTGTCATACCCTAACCTGTACCCTAAACGTCCCTGTTCTCTAACCATAACCCTAAGCATAACCCTAACACGAACGCTTACCTAAAGCCTTTCCCTAACCCGTACCCTAATCCTAAACCGTTCACTAACACTAACCCATGCCCTAACAGGTACGCTAACCCTCAACCCTTGGCGTACACTAACCTGTACCCTAAAACGTCCCCGTTCCATAACCCTAACCCTTACCCTAACCGTAACCCTAAACCATACCCAAAGCCTTACCCTATACCGTGCCCTAATCCTAACCTATACGCTAACACTAAACGGGCTCAAACACGTATGCTAACACTAAACCTTTGCTGTACCCTAAACATTACCCTAAACCGTCCCCGTTGCCTAATCCTAACCCTCAACTTAACCCTAAACCTAACACTTACCCGAAGCCTTCCACTAAACCCTGCCCTAATCCTAATCCGTGTGCTAACACTGACCCGTGCCCTAACACGTACGCTAACCCTAAAACGTTGTCGTACCCTACCCTGTACCCTAAACCATCCCAGTTCCCTAACCCTAACTCTAACACATGCCCTAATCCTAAACTTTTCGCTAACACTAACCTGTGCCCTAACACGTACGCTTACCCTCAACCGTTGGCGTACCCTAACCTGTACCCTAAACAATCCACGTTCCCTAACCCTAACCCTAAGCATAAAGCTAACCCTTACCCAAAGCCTTACCCTTACCCAGGCCCTAATTCTAACACGTACGCGAACATTAACCTGGGCCCTAACATGTACGCTAGCCCTCAAATCTTGTCGTACCCTAACCTGTACCCTAAACCGTCCCTGTTCTCTAACCCTAACCCTAAGCATAACCCTAAGACTAACCCTTGCGCGAAGCCTTACGCTAACCCATGCCCTAATCCTAACCTATACGCTAACACTAACCCGTGCTCTAACAAGTACGCTATCACTAAACTTTTGCCGAACCCTAAACTTTACCCTAAAACGTCTCCGTTCCCTAATCCTAACCATAACCCTAACCCTAACCCTTACCCAAAGCCTTACCCTAACCTGTTCCCTACAGCTAACACAATGGCTAACACGTATGTTAACCTATACTGCTTTCATACACTAAGCTGTACCCTAAACCTTCCCCGATCCCTAACCCAAACCCTAGCCCTAACCTTAACCCTAACCATTACCCGAAGCCTTACCCTAACCCGTGCCCTAATCCTAAACAGTTCGCTAACACTAACCCATATCATCACACGTACGCTAAACCTCAACCATTGTCATACACTAACCTGTACCATAAACCGTCCCCGTTCCCTAACCCTAACCCTAACCCTACCCCTAACCCGAAGCCTTATCCTAACCCGTGCCCTAATCCTAACCTGTATGCTAACACTAACCCGTGCCCTAACACGTACGCTAACACGAAACCGCTGTCATACCCTAAACAGTACCCTAAACGGTACACGTTTCCTTACTCTAACCCTTACCTTAAACCTAACCCTTAACCGAAGCCTTTCCCTAGCACATACCCTAATCCTAACCCATACCCTAACACGTACGCTAACCCTAACCCGCTGTTGTACCCTAACCTGTACCCTAAACCGTCCCCGTTCCCTAACCCTATCCCTAAACCTAATCCTTAACCGAAGCCTCACAGTAACCCGTGCCCTAATCCAAACACATACGCTAACACTAACCCATGCCCTAACATGTACACTAACCCTAAACCGTTGTTATTCCATAACCTGTATCCTAAACCGATCCCGTTCCCGTTCCCAAACCCTAACACTTACCCGAAGCCTTACCCTAACCCGTGCCCTAATCCTAACCCAAACGTTAACACTAACCCATGCCCTAACATGTATGCTAACTCTAAACCCTTCTCGTACACTAAACTGTACCCTAAACTTTCCCCATTCCCTAACCCTATACCTAACCCTAACCCTAACCCTAATCCTTACCCGAAGCCTTACCCTATCCCGTGTCCTAATCCTAACCCGTACGCGAAGAATAACCCATGCGCTAACACGTACGCTAACCCTCAACTGTTGTCATACCCTAACCTGTACCCTAACCCGTCCCCGTTATTTAACCCTAACCCTAACCATAACCCTAACCCTAACCCTTACCCGAAGGCTTGCCCTAACCCGTGCCCTAATCCTAACCCGTAAGAAAACACTAACCCGTGCCCTAACACATATGCTAACCCTAAAACGCTCTTGTACCCTAACCTGTACCCTAAACCATCCCTGTTCCCTAACCCTAACCCTAAACCTAACCCTAACCCTAACACTTACCCAAAGCCTTACCCTAACCCATGCCCTAATCCTAACCCGTATGTTAGCACTAACCCGTGCCCTAACACGTACACTAAGCCTCAAACGTTGTCGTACCCTAACCTGTACCCTAAATCATCCCCGTTCCCTAACCCTAACCCTAACACTTACCCGAAGGTTTACCCTTACCCGTGCCCTAATCCTAACACGTATGCTAACACTAACCCGTGCCCTCACACATACGCTAACCCTAAACCGTTGTCGTACCCTAACCCATTGTCCTACCCTAACCTGTACCCTAAACCGTCCCCGTACGCTAAACCGTCCCAGTTCCCTAACCCTAACCCTAACCCTGTTACCCGAATCCTTACCCAAACACGTGCCCTAATCCTAATCCGTACGTTAACACTAACCCGTGCCCTGACACATACGCTATCCCTCAACCCTTGTCGTAGCCTAATTTGAACCCTAAACCGTCCCCATTCACTAACCCTAACCCTAATCCTTACCCTTACCCGAAGCCTTACTCTAACCCGTGCCCTTATCCCAACCTGTACGCTAACACAAACCCATGCCCTAACACGTACGCTAACACTAAACCGTTGTCATACCCTAACCTATACCCTAACCCGTCCCCGTTATCTAACCCTAACCCTAACCATAACCCTAACCCTAACCCTTACCCGAAGGCTTACCCTAACCCGTGCCCTAATCCTAACCCGTAAGCAAACACTAACCCGTGCCCTAACACATATGCTAACCCTAAACCGCTGTTGTACCCTCACCTGTACCCTAAAGCATCCCTGTTCCCTAACCCTAACCCTAACCCTAACCCTAACACTTACCCAAAGCCTTACCCTAACCCATGCCCTAATCCTAACCCGTACGAAAGCACAAACCCGTGCCCTAACACGTACGCTAACTCGCAACCGCTGTCATACCCTAACCTATACCATAAACCGTCCCCGTTCCCTAACCCTAACCCTAACCCTACCCCTAACCCGAAGCCTTATCCTAACCCGTGCCCTAATCCTAACCTGTACGCTAACACTACCCCGTGCCCTAACACATACGCTAACACTAAACCGTTGTCGTACCCTAACCTGTACCCTTAACCGTCCCCGTTCCCTAACCCTAACCCTAACCCGTACCCAAAGCCTTACCCTAACCCGTGCCCTAATCCTAACCCGTACGCTAACACTAACCCGTGACCTAACACGTACGCTAACCCTCAAAGGTTGTCGTAGCCTAACTTGTACCCTAAATCGTCACCATTCCCTAACCCTAACCCTAACCCTAACCGTAACCCTAACCCTTACCCGAAGCCTTACCCTAACCCGTTCCCTAATCCTCACCTGTACGCTAACACTAACCCGTGCCCTAACACGTACGCTAACCCTAAACAGTTTTTGTACCCTAACCTGTGCCCTAAACAGTCCCCGTTCCCTAACCCTAACCCTCACCGTTACCCGAAGCTTTACCCTAACCCATGCCCTAGTCCTAACCCGTACGCTAACACTAACCCGTGCCCTAACACGTACGCTAACACTAAACCGCTGTCATACCCTAAACTGTACCCTAAACTGTACCCGTTTCCTTACTCTAACCCTTACCCTAACCCTAACCCTTACCCGAAGCCTTTCCCTAACACATACCCTAATCCTAACCCATACCCTAACACGTACGCTAACCCTAACCTGCTGTCGTACCCTAACCTGTACCCTAAACCGTCCCCGTTCCCTAACCCTATCCCTAAACCTAATCCTTAACCGAAGCCTCACAGTAACCCGTGCCCTAATCCAAACACATACGCTAACACTAACACGTGCCCTAATATGTACACTAACCCTCAACCATTGTGGTACCCTAACCTGTACCCTAAACCATCCCCGTTCCTCAACCCTAACTCTAACCCTTACCCGAAGGCTTACCCTAACCCGTGCCCTAATCCTAACCCGTACGCTAACACTAACCCGTGCCCTAACACGTACGCTAACCCTAAACCGTTGTCATTCCATAACCTGTACCCTAAACTGTTCCCGTTCACGTTCCCTAACCCTAACACTTACCCGAAGCCTTACCTTAACCCGTGCCCTAATCCTAACTGAAACGTTAACACTAACCCATGCCCTAACATGTATGCTAACTCTAAACCCTTGTCGTACCCTAACCTGTACCCTAAACCATCCCCGTTCCCTAACCCTAACCCTAACACTTACCCGAAGCCTTACCCTAACCCGTGCCCCAATCCTATCACGTACTCTAAAACTGACCCATGCCCTAACACGTATGCTAACCCTAAACCGTTGTTGTACCCTAACCTGTACCCTAAACTGTCCCCGTTCCCTAACCCTAAACCTAACCCTAACCCTAACCCTTACCCAAAGTCTGACCCTAACCTGTGCCCTAATCCTAACCCGTATGCTAACACTAACCCATGCCCTAACACGTACGCTAACCCTAAACCGTTGTCGTACCCTAACCAGTACCCTAAATGCTCCCCGTTCCCTAACCCTAACCCTAACCCTAACCGTAACCCTAACCCTTACCCGAAGCCTTGCCCTATCCCGTGTCCTAATCCTAACCCGTACGCTAACACTAACCCATGCCCTAACACGTATGCTAACCCTCAACCGTTGTCGTACCCTAACCTGTACCCTAAACTGTCCCCGTTCCCTAACCCTAAACCTAACCCTAACCCTAACCCTAACCCTTACCCGAAGCCTTGCCCTATCCCGTGTCCTAATCCTAACCCGTACGTGAACAATAACCCGTGCCCTAACACGTACGCTAACCCTCAACCATTGTTGTACCCTAACCTGTACCCTAAACTGTCCCCGTTCCTTAACCCCAACCCTCACCCTTATCCGAAGCCTTACCCTAACCCTCGCCCTAATCCTAACCCGTAGGCTAACACGTATGCTAACCTAAACCGTTGTCGTACCCTAACCAGTACCCTAAATGCTCCCCGTTCCCTAACCCTAACCCTAACCCGTACCCGAAGCCTTACCCTAACCCGTGACCTAATCCTAACCCGTACGCTAACACTAACCCGTGCCCTAACACGTACGCTAAACCTCAACCATTGTCATAGCCTAATTTGTACCCTAAACCGTCCCCGTTCCCTAACCCTAACCCTAACCCTAAGCCTTACCCTAACCCGTACCCTAATCCTAACCTGTACGCTAACACTAATCCGTGCCCTCACACATGCGCTACCCCTAAACCGTGGTCGTACCCTAACCCGTTGGCCTACCCTAATCTGTACCCTAAACCGTCCCCGAACGCTAATCCGTCCCAGTTCCCTAACCCTAACCCTAACCCTGTTACCCGAATCCTTACCCAAACCCGTGCCCTAATCCTAATCCGTACGCTAACACTAACCCGTGCCCTGACACGTACGCTATCCCTCAACCCTTGTCGTAGCCTAATTTGTACCCTAAACCGTCCCCATTCCCTAACCCTAACCCTAACCATAACCGTTACCCTTACCCGAAGCCTTACTCTAACCCGTGCCCTTATCCCAACCGGTACGCTAACACAAACCCATGCCCTAACACGTACGCTAACCGTAATCCGTTGTCATACCCTAACCTGTACCGAAACCCATCCCCGTTATCTAACCCTAACCCTAACCATAACCCTAACCCTAACCCTTACCCGAAGGCTTACCCTAACCCGTGCCCTAATCCTAACCCGTAAGCAAACACTAACCCGTGCCCTAACACATATGCTACACCTAAACCGCTGTTGTACCCTAACCTGTACCCTAAACCATCCCTGTTCCCTAACCCTAAACCTAAACCTAACCCTAACTCTAACACTTATCCAAAGCCTTACCCTAACCCATGCCCTAATCCTAACCCGAACGTAAGCACTAACGCGTGCCCTAACACATACGCTAACTCTCATCCATTGTCATACCCTAACCTGTACCATAAACCGTCCCCGTTCCCTAACCCTAACCCTAACCCTACCCCTAACCCGAAGCCTTAACCTAACCCGTGCCCTAATCCTAACCTGTACGCTAACACTAACCCGTGCCCTAACACCTACGCTAACACTAAACCGTTGTCGTACCCTAACCTGTACCTTTAACCGTCCCCTTTCCCTAACCCTAACGCTAAACCTTACCCAAAGCCTTATCCTAACCCGTGCGCTAATCCTAACCCGTACGCTAACACTACCCCATGACTTAACACGTACGCTAACCCTCAAAGGTTGTCGTAGCCTAACTTGTACCCTAAACCGTCTGCATTCCCTAACCCTAACCGTAACCCTAACCGTAACCCTAACCCTTACCCGAAGCCTTACCCTAACCCGTGCCCTAATCCTAACCTGTACGCTAACACTAACCCGTGCCCTAATACGTACGCTAACAATAAACCACTGTCATACCCTAAACTGTACACTAAACCGTACCAGTTTCCTTACTCTAACCCTTACCCTAACCCTAACACTTACCCGAAGCCTTTCCCTAACACTTACCCTAATCCTAACCCATGCCCTAACACGTACGCTAACCCTAACCCGCTGTCATACCCTAACCTGTACCGTAAACCGCCCCCGTTCCCTAACCCTATCCCTAAACCTAATCCTTAACCGAAGCCTCACAGTAACCTGTGCCCTAATCCAAATGCATACGTTAACACTAACCCGTGCCCTAACATGTACACTAACCCTCAACCGTTGTGGTACCCTAACCTGTACCCTACACCGTCCCTGTTCCCTAACCCTAACCCTAACCCTAAGACTTACCCGAAGCCTTCCCCTAACCCGTGCCCTAATCCTATCACGTACTCTAAAACTAACCCATGCCCTAACACGTACGCTACCCCTAAACCGTTGTCGTACCTCTAAAACTAACCCATGCCCTACCACGTACGCTAACCCTAAACCGTTGTCGTCCCCTAACCTGTACCCTAAACTGTCCCTGTTCCCCAACCCTAACCCTAAACCTAACCCTAACCTTAACCCTAACCCTTACCCAAAGCCTTACTCTATCCCATTTCCTACTTCTAACCCGTACGCTAACACTAACCTGTGCCCTAACACGTACGCTACCCCTAAACCGTTGTCGTACCCTAACCTGTACCCTAAACTGTCCCCGTTCCCTAACCCTAAACCTAACACTAACCCTAATCCTAACCCTTACCCGAAGCCGTACGCTATCCCGTGTCCTAATCGTAACCCGTACGAGAACAATAACCCGTGCCCTAACACGTACGCTAACCCTTAACAGTTGTTGTACCCTAACCTGTACCCTAAAATGTCCCCGTTCCTTAACCCCAACCCTCACCCTTATCCGAAGCCTTACCCTAACCCGCTCCCTAATCCTAACCTGTACGCTAACACGTATGCTAACCTAAAGCGTTGTCGTACCCTAACCAGTACCCTAAATGCTCCCCGTTCCCTAACCCTAAACCTAACCCTTACCCGAAGCCTGACCCTAACCCGTGCCCTAATCCTAACCCGTACGCTAACACTAACCCGTGCCCTAACACGTACACTAAACCTCAACCGTTGTCATAGACTAATTTGTACCCTAAACCATACCCGTTCCCTAACCCTAACCCTAACCCTAAGCCTTACCCTAACCCGTACCCTAATCCTAACCTGTAGCTAACAGTAACCCGTGCCCTCACAAATACGCTAACCCTAAACCGTTGTTGTACCCTAACCCGTTGTCCTACCCTAACCTGTACCCTAAACCGTCCCCGTACGCTAAACCGTCCCAGTTCCCTAACCCTAACCCTAACCCTGTTATCTGAATCCTTACCCAAACCCGTGACCTAATCCTAATCCGTACCCTAACACTAACCCGTGCCCTGACATGTACGCTATCCCTCAACCCTTGTCGTAGCCTAATTTGTACCCTAAACCATCCCCATTCCCTAACCCTAACCCTAACCCTAACCCTTACCCTTACCCGAAGCCTTACTCTAAACCGTGCCCTTTTCCCAACCTGTACGCTAACACAAACCCATGCCCTAACACGTACGCTAACCATAAACCGCTGTCATACCCTAACCTGTACCCTAACCCGTCCCCGTTATCTAACCCTAACCCTAACCCTTACCCGAAGGCTTACCCTAACCCGTGCCCTAATCCTAACCGGTAACATAACACTAACCCGTGCCCTACCACATATGCTAACCCTAAACCGCTGTTGTACCCTAACCTGTACCCTAAACCATCCCTGTTCCCTAACCCTAACCCTAAACCTAACCCTAACCCTAACACTTACCCAAAGCCTTACCCTAACCCATGCCCTAATCCTAACCTGTACGTAAGCACTAACCCGTGCCTTAACACGTACGCTAACTCTCAACCGTTGTCATACCCTAAACTGTACCATAAACCGTCCCCTTTCCCTAACCCTAACCCTAACACTACCCCTAAACCGAAGCCTTACCCTAACCCGTGCCCTAATCCTAACCTCTACGCTAACACTAACCCGTGTCCTAACACCTACGCTAACCCTAAACCGTTGTCGTATCCTAACTTGTACCCTTAACCGTCCCCGTTCCCTAACCCTAACCCTAAGCCTAACACTTACCCAAAGCCTTACCCTAACCCGTGCCCTAATCCTAACCCGTACGCTAACACTAACCTGGGACCTAACACGTACGCTAACCCTCAAAGATTGTCGTAGCCTAACTTGTACCCTAAATCGACTCCATTCCCTAACCCTAAACCTAACACTAACCCTAACCCTAACCCTTACCCGAAGCCTTACCCTAACCTGTGCCCTAATCCTAACCTGTACGCTAACACTAATCTGTGACCTAACACGTACGCTAAACCTCAAAGGTTGTCGTAGCCTAACTTGTACCCTAAATCGTCTCCATTCATTAACCTTAACCCTAACCCTAACCGTAACCCTAACCCTTACCCGAAGCCTTACCCTAACCAGTGCCCTAATCCTAACCTGTACGCTAACACTAACCCGTACCCTAACAGGTACGCTAACCCTAAACAGTTTTCGTACCCTAACCTGTGCCCTAAACCGTCCCCGTTCCCTAAGCCTAACCCTAACCCTTACCCGAAGCTTTACCTTAACCCATGCCCTAATCCTAACCCGTACGCTAACACTAACCCGTGCCCTAACACGTACGCTAACACGAAACCGCTGTCATATCCTAAACTGTACCCTAAACGGTACACGTTTCCTTACTCTAACCCTTACCTTAACCCTAAACCTTAACCGAAGCCTTTCCCTAGCACATACCCTAATCCTAACCCATACCCTAACACGTACGCTAACCCTAACCCGCTGTTTTACCCTAACCTGTACCCTAAACCGTCCCCGTTCCCTAACCCTATCCCTAAACCTAATCCTTAACCGAAGCCTCACAGTAACCCATGCCCTAATCCAAACACATACGCTAACACTAACCCGTGCCCTAACATGTACACTAACCCTCAACCGTTGTGGTACACTAACCTGTACCCTACACCGTTCCCGCTCCCATTCCCTAACCCTAACACTTACCCGAAGCCTTACCCTAAACCGTGCCCTAATCCTAACCCAAACGGTAACACTAACCCATGCCCTAACATGTATGCTAACTCTAAACCCTTCTCGTACACTAACCTGTACCCTAAAGTGTCCCCGTTCCCTAACCCTATACCTAACCCTAGCCCTAACCCTAACCCTTGCCCGAAGCCTTACCCTATCCCGTGTCCTAATCCTAACCCGTACGCGAACAAAAACCCGTGCCCTAAATGTACGCTAACCCTCAACCGTTGTCATACCCTAACCTGTACCCTAACCCGTCCCCGTTATCTAACCCTAATCCTAACCCTAACCCTTACCCGAAGGCTTACCCTAACCCGTGCCCTAATCCTAACCCGTAAGCAAACACTAACCCGTGCCCTAACACATATGCTAATCCTAAACCGCTGTTGTACCCTAACCTGTACCCTAAACCATCCCTGTTCCCTAACCCTAACCCTAAACCTAACCCTAACCCTAACACTTACCCAAAGCCTTCCCCTAACCCATGCCCTAATCCTAAACCGTACGTAAGCTCTAACCCGTGCCCTAACACGTACTTTAACTGTCAACCGTTGTCATACACTAACCTGTACCCTAAAATGTCCCCGTTCCTTAACCCCAGCCCTCACCCTTATCCGAAGCCTTACCCTAACCCGCTCCCTAATCCTAACCTGTAGGCTAACACGTATGCTAACCTAAAGCGTTGTCGTACCCTAACCAGTACCCTAAATGGTCCCCGTTCCCTAACCCTAAACCTAACCCTTACCCGAAGCCTGACCCTAACCCGTGCCCTAATCCTAACCCGTACGCTAACACTAACGCGTGCACTAACACGTACGCTAAACCTTAACCGTTGTCATAGACTAATTTATACCCTAAACCGTACCCGTTCCCTAACCCTAACCCTAACCCTAAGCCTTACCCTAACCCAAACCCTAATCCTAACCTGTAGCTAACAGTAACCCGTGCCCTCACACATACGCTAACCCTAAACCGTTGTTGTACCCTAACCCGTTGTCCTACCCTAACCTGTACCCTAAACCGTCCCCGTACGCTAAACCGTCCCAGTTCCCTAACCCTAACCCTAACCCTGTTACCCGAATCCTTACCCAAACCCGTGCCCTAATCCTAATCCGTACGCTAACACTAACCCGTGTCCTGACACGTACGCTATCCCTCCACCCTTGTCGTGGCCTAATTTGTACCCTAAACCGTCCCCATTCCCTAACCCTAACCCTAACCCTAACCCTTACCCTTACCCAAAGCCTTACTCTAAACCGTGCCATTTTCCCAACCTGTATGCTAACACAAACCCATGCCCTAACACGTACGCTAACCCTAAACCGTTGTCATACGCTAATCTGCACCCTAACCCATCCCCGTTATCTAACCCTAACCCTAACCATAACCCTAAGCCTAAACCTTACCCGAAGGCTTACCCTAACCCGTGCCCTAATCCTAACCCGTAACCAAACACTAACCCGTGCCCTACCACATATGCTAACCCTACCCCGCTGTTGTACCCTAACCTGTACCCTAAAACATCCCTGTTCCCTAACCCTAACCCTAAACCTAACCCTAACTCTAACCCTTACCCGAAGCCTTACCCTATCCCGTATCCTAATCCTAACCCGTACGCGAACAATAACCCGTGCCCTAACACATACGCTAACCCTCAACCGTTGTTGTACCCTAACCTGTACCCTAAACTGTCCAGGTTCCTTAACCCCAACCCTCACCCTTATCCGAAGCCTTACCCTAACCCGCGCCCTAATCCTAACCAGTAGGTTGACACGTATGCTAACCTAAACGGTTGTCGAACCCTAACCAGTACCCTAAATGCTCCCCGTTCCCTAACCCTAACCCTAACCCGTACCCGAAGCCTTACCCTAACCCGTGCCCTAATCCTAACCCATACGTTAACACTACCCCATGCCCTAACACGTACGCTAAACCTCAACCGCTGTCATAGCCTAATTTGTACCCTAAACCGTCCCTGTTCCCTAACACTAACCCTAACCCTAAGCCTTACCCTAACCCGTACCCTAATCCTAACCTGAACGCTAACACTAATCCGTGCCCTCACACATACGCTAACCATAAAACGTTGTCGTACCCTAACCCGTTGTCCTACCCTAACCTGTACCCTAAACCGTCCCCGTACGCTAATAGGTCCCAGTTCCCTAACCCTAACCCTAACCCTGTTACCCGAATCCTTACCCAAACCCGTGCCCTAATCCTAATCCGTACGCTAACACTAACCCGTACCCTGACACGTACGCTATCCCTCCACCCTTGTCGTGGCCTAATTTGTACCCTAAACCGTCCCCATTCCCTAACCCTAACCCTAACCCTAACCCTTACCCTTACCCGAAGCCTTACTCTAACCCGTGCCCTTATCCCAACCGGTATGCTAGCACAAACCCATGCCCTAACACGTACGCTAACCCTAAACCGTTGTCATACCCTAACCTGTACCCTAACCCGTCCCCGTTATCTAACCCTAACCCTAACCATAAACCTAACCCTAACCCTTGCCTGAAGGCTTACCCTAACCCCTGCCCTAATCCTAACCAGTAAGCAAACACTAACCCATGCCCTAACACATATGCTAACCCTAAACCGCTGTTGTACCCAAACCTGTACCCTAAACCATCCCTGTTCCCTAACCCTAAACCTAAACCTAACCCTAATCCTAACACTTATCCAAAGCCTTACCCTAACCCATGCCCTAATCCTAACCCGAACGTAAGCACTAACGCGTGCCCTAACACGTACGCTAACTCTCATCCATTGTCATACCCTAACCTGTACCATAAACTGTCCCCGTTCCCTAACCCTAACCCTAACCCTACCCCTAACCCGAAGCCTTACCCTAACCCGTGCCCTAATCCTAACCTGTACGCTAACACTAACCCGTGCCCTAACACCTACGCTAACCCTAAACCGTTGTCGTACCCTAACCTGTACCTTTAACCGTCCCCGTTCCCTAACCCTAACGCTTAACCTTACCCAAAGCCTTATCCTAACCCGTGCCCTAATCCAAACACATACGTTAACAGTAACCCATGCCCTAACACGTACACTAACACTCAGCCGTTGTCGTACCCTAACCTGTACCCTTAACCGTCCCCGTTCCCTAACCCTAACCCTAACCCTTACCCGAAGCTTTACCCTAACCCATGCCCTAATCCTAACCCGCACGCTAACACTAACCCGTGCCCTAACACGTACGCTAACCCTAACCCGCTGTCGTACCCTAACCTGTACCCTAAACCGTCCCCGTTCCCTAACCCTATCTCTAAACCTAATCCTTAACCGAAGCCTCACAGTAACCCGTGCCCTAATCCAAACACATACGCTAACACTAACCCGTGCCCTAACACGTACACTAACCCTCAAACGTTGTCGTACCCTAACCTGTACCCTAAATCATCCCCGTTCCCTAACCGTAACCCTAACACTTACCCAAAGGCTTACCCTTACCCGTGCCCTAATCCTAACACGTATGCTAACACTAACCCGTGCCCTCACACATACGCTAACCCTAAACCGTTGTCGTACCCTAAACCATTGTCCTACCCTAACCTGTACCCTAAACCGTCCCCGTACGCTAAACCGTCCCCGTTCCCTACCCCTAACCCTAATCCTTCCCCTTACCCGAAGCCTTACTCTAACCCGTGCCCTTATCCCAACCTGTACGCTAACACTAAGCCAAGCCATAACACGTACGCTAACCCTCAACCGTTGTCATAGCCTAATTTGTACCCTAAACCGTCCCTGTTCCCTAACACTAACCCTAACCCTAAGCCTAACACTTACCCAAAGGCTTACCCTTACCCGTGCCCTAATCCTAACTCGTATGCTAACACTAACCCGTGCCCTGACACATACGCTATCCCTCACCCCTTGTCGTAGCCTAATTTGTCCCCTAAACCGTCCCCATTCCCTACCCCTAACCCTAATCCTTCCCCTTACCCGAAGCCTTACTCTAACCCGTGCCCTTATCCCAACCTGTACGCTAACACTAAGCCAAGCCATAACACGTACGCTAACCCTCAACCGTTGTCATAGCCTAATTTGTACCCTAAACCGTCCCCGTTCCCTAACCCTAACCCTAACGCTAACCCTAACCCTAACCCTTACCCTTACCCGAAGCCTTACTCTAACCCGTACCATTATCCCAACCTGTACGCTAACACAAACCCATGCCCTAACACGTACGCTAACCCTAAACCGTTGTCATACCCTAACCTGTACCCTAACCCGTCCCCGTTATCTAACCCTAACCCTAACCATAACCCTAACCCTAACCCTTACCCAAAGGCTTACCCTAACCAGTGCCCTAATCCTAATCCGTAAGCAAACACTAACCCGTGCCCTAACACATATGCTAACCCTAAACTGCGGTTGTACCCTAACCTGTACCCTAAACCATCCTTGTTCCCTAACCCTAACCCTAAACCTAACCCTAACCCTAACACTTACCCAAAGCTTAACGCTAACCCATGCCCTAATCCTAACCCGTACGTAAGCACTAACCCGTGCCCTAACACGTACGCTAACTCTCAACCGTTGTCATACCCTAACCTGTACCATAAACCGTCCCAGTTCCCTAACCCTAACCCTAACCCTAACCCTAACCCGAAGCCTTACCCTAACCCGTGCCCTAATCCTGACCTGTACGCTAACACTAACCCGTGCCCTAACACCTACGCTAACCCTAAACCGTTGTCGTACCCTAACCTGTACCCTTAACCGTCCCCGTTCCCTAACCCTAACCCTAACCCTAACCCTTACCCAAAGCCTTACCCTAACCCGTGCCCTAATCCTAACCCGTACGCTAACACTAACCCGTGACCTAACACGTACGCTAACCCTCAAAGGTTGTCGTAGCCTAACTTGTACCCTAAATCGTCACCATTCCCTAACCCTAACCCTAACCCTAACCCACCCTTACCCGAAGCCTTGCCCTAAACCGTGCCCTAATCCTAACCTGTACGCTAACACTAACCCGTGCCCTAACACGTACGCTAACCATAAACAGTTTTCGTACCCTAACCTGTGCCCTAAACCGTCCCCGTTACCTAACCCTATCCCTAAACCTAATCCTTAACCGAAGCCTCACAGTAACCCGTGCCCTAATCCAAACACATATGCTAACACTAACCCATGCCCTAAAACGTGCACTAACCCTCAACCGTTGTCGTACCCTAACCTGTACCCTAAACCATCCCCGTTCCCTAACCCTAACCCTAAACCTTACCCGAAGGCTTACCCTAATCCGTGCCCTAATCCTAACCCGTACGCTAACACTAAACCGTGCCCTAACACGTACGCTAACCCTAAACCGTTGTCATTCCATAAACTGTACCCTAAACCGTTCCCGTTCCCGTTCCCTAACCCTAACACTTACCCGAAGCCTTACCTTAACCCGTGCCCTAATCCTAACCCAAACGTTAACACTAACCCATGCCCTAACATGTATGCTAACTCTAAACCCTTGTCATACCCTAACCTGTACCCTAAACCATCCCTGTTCCCTAACACTAACCCTAACCCTTACCCAAAGTCTCACCCAAACCCGTGCCCTAATCCTAAACCATACACTAACACTGACCCTTGCCCTAACACGTACGCTAACCCTCAACCTTACTCGTGCCCTAACCTGTACCCTAAACCGTCCCCGTTCCCTAACCCTAACCCTAACCCTTACCCAAAATCTCACCCTAACCTGTGCCCTAATCCTAACCCGTACGCTAACAATAACCCATGCCCTAACACGTATGCTAACCCTCAATCGTTGTCGTACCCTAACCCTTTTTCGTACCCTAACCTGTACCCTACACCGTCCCCGTTCCCTAACCCTAATCCTAACCCTAACACTTACCCGAAGCCTTACCCTAACCCGTGCCCTAATCCTAACCCGTATGCTATCAGTAACCCGTGCCGTAACACGTACGCTAAACCTCAACCATTGTCATAGCCTAATTTGTACCCTAAACCGTCCCCGTTCCCTAACCCTAACCCTAACCCTAAGCCTTACCCTAACCCGTACCCTAATTCTAACTTGTACGCTAACACTAACCCGTAACCTCACACATACGCTAACCCTAAACCGTTGTCGTACCCTAACCCGTTGTCCTACCCTAACCTGTACCCTAAATCGTCCCTGTACGCTAAATCATCCCCGTTCCCTAACCCTAAACCTAACCCTTACCCGAAGCTTTACCCTAACCCATGCCCTAATCCTAACCCGTACGCTAACACTAACCCGTGCCCTAACTCGTACGCTACCACTAAACCGCTGTCATACCCTAAACTGTACCCTAAACCGTACGCGTTTCCTTACTCTAACACTTACCCTAACCCTAACCCTTACCCGAAGCCTTTCCCTAACACAAACCCTAATCCTAACCCATACCCTAACACGTACGCTAACCCTAACCCGCTGTTGTACCCTAACCTGTACCCTAAACCGTCCCCGTTCCCTAACCGTATCCCTAAACCTAATCCTTAACCGAAGCCTCACAGTAACCCGTGCCCTAATCCAAACACATACGCTAACACTAAACCGTGCCCTAACACGTACGCTAACCCTCAACCTTACTCGTGCCCTAACCTGTACCCTAAACCGTCCCCGTTCCTTAACCCTAACCCTGACCCTTACCCAAAGTCTCACCCTAACCTGTGCCCTAATCCTAACCCGTACGCTAACACTAACCCATGCCCTAACACGTATGCTAACCCTCAACCGTTGTCGTACCCTAACCCTTTTTCGTACCCTAACCTGTACCCTACACCGTCCCCGTTCCCTAACCCTAATCCTTACCCTAACCCTTACCCGAAGCCTTACCCTATCCCGTGTCCTAATCCTAACCCGTACGCGAAAAATAACCCGTTCCCTAACACGTACGCTAACCCTCAACCGTTGTTGTACCCTAACCTGTCCCCTAAACTGTGCCCGTTCCTTAACCCCAAGCCTCCCCCTTATCCGAAGCCTTACCCTAACCCGCGCCCTAATCCTAACCCGTAGGCCAACACGTATGCTAACCTAAACTGTTGTCGTACCCTAACCTGTACCCTAAACTGTCCCCGTTCCTTAACCCCAACCCTCACCCTTATCCGAAGCCTTACCCTAACCCGCGCCCTAATCCTAACCCGTAGGCCAACACGTATGCTAACCTAAACTGTTGTCGTACCCTAACCTGTACCCTAAACTGTCCCCGTTCCCTAACCCTACACCTAACCCTAACCCTAACCCTAACCCTTACCCGAAGCCTTACCCTATCCCGTTTCCTAATCCTAACCCGTACGCCAACAATAACCCGTTCCCTAACACGTACGCTAACCCTCAACCGTTGTTGTACCCTAACCTGTACCCTAAACTGTGCCCGTTCCTTAACCCCAAGCCTCACCCTTATCCGAAGCCTTACCCTAACCCGCGCCCTAATCCTAACCCGTAGGCCAACACGTATGCTAACCTAAACTGTTGTCGTACCCTAACCTGTACCCTAAATGCTCCCCATTGCCTAACCATAACCCTAACCCTTACCCGAAGCCTTACCCTAACCCGTGCCCTAATCCTAACCCGTACACTAACACTAACCCGTGCCCTAACACGTACGCTAAACCTCAACCGTTGTCATAGCCTAGTTTGTACCCTAAACCGTCCCCGTTCCGTAACCCTAACCCTAACCCTAACCGTAACCCTTACCTGAAGCCTTACCCTAACCCTAACCCTAACCCTAACCCTAACCCTATCCCTAACCCTAACCCTACCCTAAACCGTCCCCGTTCCGTAACCCTAACCCTAACCCTAACCCTAACCCTAACCCTAACCCGTCACCATTATCTAAACCTAACCCTAACCCTAACCCTAACCCTAACCCTACCCTAAATCGTCTCCATTCCCTAACCCTAACCCTAACCCTAACCCTAACCCTAACCCTGTTACCCGAATCCTTACCCAAACCCGTGCCCTAATCCTAATCCGTACGATAACACTAACCCGTGCCCTGACATGTACGCTATCCCTCAACCCTTGTCGTAGCCTAATTTCTACCCGAAACCGTCCCCATTCCCTAACCCTAACCCTAACCCAAATCCTTACCCTTACCCGAAGCCTTACTCTAACCCGTGCCCTTATCCCAACCTGTACGCTAACACAAACCCATGCCCTAACACGTACGCTAACCCTAAACCGTTGTCACACCCTAACCTGTACCCTAACCCGTCCCCGTTATCTAACCCTAACCCTAACCATAACCCTAACCCTAACCCTTCCCCGAAGGCTTACCCTAACCCGTGCCCTAATACTAACCCGTAAGCAAACACTAACCCGTGCCCTAACACGTACGCTAACCCTAAACCGTTGTCACACCCTAACCTGTACCCTAAACCATCCCTGTTCCCTAACCCTAACCGTAAACCTAACCCTAACCCTAACACTTACGCAAAGCCTTACCCTAACCCGTGCCCTAATCCTAACCCGTACGTAAGCACTAACCCGTGCCCTAACACGTACGCTAACTCTCAACCGTTGTCATACCCTAAACTGTACCATAAACCGTCCCAGTTCCCTAACCCTAACCCTAACCCTACCCCTAACCCGAAGCCTTACCCTAACCCGTGCCCTAATCCTAACCTGTACGCTAACACTAACCCCTGCCCTAACACCTATGCTAACCATAAACCGTTGTCGTACCCTAAACTGTACCCTTAACCGTCCCCGTTCCCTAACCCAAACCCTAACCCTAACCCTTACCCAAAGCCTTACCCTAACCCGTGCCCTAATCCAAACCTATACGCTAACACTAACCCATGACCTAACACGTACGCTAACCCTCAAAGGGTGTCGTACCCTAACTTGTACCCTAAATCGTCTCCATTCCCTAACAGCAACCCTAACCCTAACCGTAACCCTAACCCTTACCCGAAGCCTTACCCTAACCCGTGCCCTAATCCTAACCTGTACGCTAACACTAACCCGTGCCCTAACACGTACGCTAAACCTACACCGTTGTCATTCCATAAACTGTACCCTAAACCGTTCCCGTTCCCGTTACCTAAACCTAACACATACCCGAAGCCTTACCTTAACCCGTGCCCTAATCCTAACACAAACGTTAACACTAACCCATGCCCTAACATGTATGCTAACTCTAAACACGTGTCATACCCTAACCTGTACCCTAAACCATCCCTGTTCCCTAACACTAACCCTAACCCTTACCCAAAGTCTCACCCTAACCCATGCCCTAATTCTAAACCATACACTAACACTGACCCTTGCCCTAACACGTACGCTAACCCTCAACCTTACTCGTGCCCTAACCTGTACCCTAAACCGTCCCCGTTCCCTAACCCTAGCCCTAACCCTTCCCCAAAGTCTCACCCTAACCTGTGCCCTAATCCTAACCCATACGCTAACACTAACCCATGCCCTAACACGTATGCTAACCCTCAACCGTTGTCGTACCCTAACCCTTTTTCGTGCCCTAACCTGTACACTACACCGTCCCCGTTCCCTAACGCTAACCCTTACCCTAACACTTACCCGAAGCCTTACCCTAACCCGTGCCCTAATCCTATCACGTACTCTAAAACTAACCCATGCCCTAACATGTACGCTAACCCTAAACCGTTGTCCTACCCTAACCTGTACCCTAAACTGTCCCCATTCCCTAACCCTAAACCGAACCCTAACCCTAACCCTAACCCTTACGCGAAGCCTTACCCTAACCCGTGCCCTAAACCTAACCCGTACGCTAACATTAACCCATGCCCTAACACGTACGCTAAGCCTCAACCGTTGTCA
>NW_006773739.1:0-248 GCF_000442215.2 Lipotes vexillifer
AATCCAACAGCACATTAAAAGGACCATACACCATGATCAAGTGGGGTTTATTCCAGGAATGCAGGATTCTTCAATATACGCAAAACAATCAATGTGATAAACCATATTAACAAATTGAAGCAGAAAAACCATATGATCATCTCAATAGATGCAGAGAAAGTTTTTGACAAAATTCAACACCCATGTATGATAAAAACCCTGCAGAAAGTAGGCATAGAGAGAACTTTCCTCAACATAATAAAGGCCAT
>NW_006773740.1:0-1272 GCF_000442215.2 Lipotes vexillifer
ACTTCTTCTTTCCTTTATTCTTTTTCTAATTTTTTTTTTTTTTTTTTTGGCCACTCCACTCAGCTTGTGGGATCTTAGCTCCCCAACCAGGGATTGAATGCGCGTCCACAGCAGTGAAAGCATGAAGTCCTAAGCAGTGGACTGCCAGGGAATTCCCTTCTTTCCTTCATTAAAAAAAAAAAAAAAAAAAGCTATTCTGTTTTCAGTGAGCAAACTGGCATGACAATATCAAGACCGCACCAATAAATGATTTCCTCCTTGTACATTTTGCTAAAAATAAAACCCACAAAACTCTACACAGTTAATCTACGGAGTTACTTGGCTCCTGAGGGTAGGAGGGCAAGAGTAATGAGTAGAAAAGATAAGCTGCCTACAGGACCAACTGTATATCTGGTAGCTGCGGGCTACTGGAATAGAAAAGCCAGGGGGCCAACCAGGTATAGGGCTCTAACTTGTTGGCTTAAGAGAACAGAGCTCATTCAGAAAAGTGAAGAAAATACCTGGAGAGAGAAACTCACTATCGCAGCCCTCAGGACAGCAGGAACAAATCATTTGATCCAGGTGCCTGGAACCTGGGTGTCTAATTACAACAAGACAGTAGCACCTGATGTGGGAGATTTCAGAGCCAGCTGTGCTACCCCACAGCACGGCTACAAACAGGGATAAAGAGAAGACAGAGGGATAAACCTTAATATATTGCTAAACCTACTCCCAAAAGTCTTAGATTATTATTTATGAAGTTTGTTGCTCCTATTTAAAGCAAAGCCCTACTGTAGTGCTTAGTTTCTTTAGACTTCTACATAATAGATGTTTACTCATGTCGACTAAGGTAACCAACTAGAGTTTAAAAAAAAAAAGGAACTGCCAATAAATGAAAAAATTGACAGTCTACGACAGAGTGTATTCAGTTAACAACAATTTGGAAAAATACTTAACTTCATCAAAAATACAGACTGCAAGTTAAAATGGAATGCCATTTTTCCCCTGTAAAAACTGCAATAATTCTGAAAACCAATAGCCAATAATATTGGTTAGAATAAAGTATATGTTCACAATATTCTACAAGCAGTGGAAATTGGCACAATCTGTTTCTGAAATACCTTGGAATTCCGTTCAACCTTTAACACAAAACTATTTGTCTGGAGATGCCCTAAATATGTAAGTATCAAAAACATATTTCACACTCCATACAATGTAAGTGTTCATAATTCCAGGATAAATTCAAGGAGAAATACGCCAAGACACATATTAATCAAACTGTCAAAAACTAAA
>NW_006773741.1:0-396 GCF_000442215.2 Lipotes vexillifer
CCATGGCTCACAGGCCCAGCCGCTCCATGGCATGTGGGATCTTCCCGGACCAGGGCACGAACCTGTGTCCCCCGCATCGGCAGGTGGACTCTCAACCACTGCGCCACTAGGGAAGCCCCCTATGATACTTTTATTTTAATTTTTTTAGGGACTTCCATACTGTCCTCCATAGTGGCTGCACCATTTCACGTTCCCACCAACAACAGTGTACAAGGGTTCCCTTTTCTCCACATCCTCATCAACACTTGTTATCTTTAGTTTTTGTTTTGTTTTGTTTTTGTTTTTCTTTGGGGTTTTTTTTGTGTGTTTTTTTTAACATCTTTATTGGAGTACAATTGCTTTACAATCGTATGTTAGTTTCTGCTTTATAACAAAGTGAATCAGTTATACATATAC
>NW_006773743.1:0-361 GCF_000442215.2 Lipotes vexillifer
ATTTCTTCAGTGATCTGTTGGTTATTAAGTAGTGTGTTGTTTAGCCTCCATGTGTTTGTATTTGTTACAGATTTTTTCCTGTAATTGATATCTAGTCTCATAGCATTGTTGTTGGAAAAGATACTTGATATGATTTCATTTTTCTTAAATTTATGAAGGCTTGATTTGTGACCCAAGATATGATCTATCCTGTAGAATGTTCTATGACCACTTGAGAAGAGTGTGTATTCTGTTGTTTTGGATGGAATGTCCTATAAATATCAATTAAGCCCATCATGTTTAATGTATCGTTTAAAGTTTGTGTTTCCTTATTTATTTTCATTTTGGATGCTCTGTCCATTGGTGAAAGTGGGGTGTTAAA
>NW_006773744.1:0-227 GCF_000442215.2 Lipotes vexillifer
CCCGTGCAGCACAACTACTGAGCCAGCGCACCACAACTACTGAAGCCCGCGTGCCTAGAGCCCGTGCTCCGCAACAAGAGGAGCCACTGCAATGAGAAGCCTGCGCACCTCAACGAAGAGCAGCCCCCCGCCCCCGCTCGCCGCAACTAGAGACAGCCCGCGCGCAGCAACGAAGAGCCAACACAGCCACAGAAACAAATAAATAAATTTATTAAAAAAAAAAAAAA
>NW_006773746.1:0-224 GCF_000442215.2 Lipotes vexillifer
CACCCCATATTCAACGCATAGGAATAGACCTGACAGGTAGGAATCTTAAAACCTATGTATTTAATATGTCTCCGTAAGAGAATCAAACGTGTGTAGAGCGACATCAGCGCAGCATCGAAAATCAGCCAAATCCCATTATAAAAATACATTTCAAAACCCAAACACAGTGACAGTGAAATAGAGAGACATTCTAAGTTATTTCATTCAGGGCTCGGGATGATACC
>NW_006773747.1:0-881 GCF_000442215.2 Lipotes vexillifer
TAATCGAACCATCTAGTAGCTGGTTCCCTCCGAAGTTTCCCTCAGGATAGCTGGCGCTCTCGCTTTTTTCATGAATGAATGAATAAATGAATGAATGCTGATTTTTAAAAGATTGGTAAAATTGTTACATAAAAGAGTGAACATATCTTAAGAACAAAGTAGGTAACTGAAAGACTTGAGGTTATATCCCAGACCACACTCAAAAAACAGAAACAAAAACAATAAACCTAAAATATCAGAAAAAATTGCAGAATTCTTAAAAATTGAAGGAAAAATTCAGAAAGCAGGACATAGCCAATTAGGAATTCTAGAGAGTAAAAATAGAAATTAGAAAAGGAAATAATCAAAGGCATGAGTATTTAGATTTAAAAAACTAGTCAAATATTGAGTAGGAATAAAGAATATTAATAAAGAGAGGCTCATTTTTATATTGGTGAAATTTCTGAACTCCAGAGATAAAGTTGAAATTCTAAATGAGTCCAGAAAGAAAAACAACAATAACTGTTACATAACATAGTATAAAAATAAGAGGCATCAGATTTCCCATTACTAAAATGTGTTCTTACAAACTCATTAAAAAGACTTTAAAATTATTAAAAATATTCTAAAGCTAGAGTTCTATATCCTGCCAGTGCTGTTTGTAGTGATTTCCTGTCAACTGAGTATAAAAGTATAAATAAAGAAATGGAAGGAAAAGAACATGTCCGGGCTAATCACAAACAAATATATTGGACTATTCTTCAAACAAAAGGAAAGATTCTCAAACTATTAGACAGATGAAGTAACAATAAAATATCATTTTGTACCATTTGAGATAAGATACAGAGCTTTTCTCAAACACTGATAGAGAAAATGTACATGGTTCTTATTTTTTTTTTTTT
>NW_006773748.1:0-26905 GCF_000442215.2 Lipotes vexillifer
CGAAATTGAGCTATTTGTAATGAGGTGGATAGATCTAGAGTCTGTCATACAGAGTGAAGTAACACAGAAAGAGAAGGACAAATTCCGTGTGCTAACATATATATGGAATTTAAGAAAAAAAAAAATGTTATGACGAGCCTAGGGGTAAAACAGGAATAAAGACATAGACTTACTGGAAAACAGACTTGAGGATATAGGGAGGGGGAAGGGTGAGGTGTGATAGGGCGAGAGAGAGACATGGACATATATATACTAACAAACGTAAGGTAGATAGCCAGTGGGAAGCAGCCGCATGGCACAGGGAAACTGGCTCGGTTCTTTGTGGCTGTCTGGAGGGGTGGGATAGGGAGGGTGGGAGGGAGGGAGACAAAGAGGGAAGAGATATGGGAACATATGTATATGTATAACTGATTCACTCTGTTAGAAAGCAGAAACTAACACACCATTGTAAAGCAATTATACCACAATAAAGACGTTAAAAAATAAAAAAAGTAAAAAAAAAAAAATAGAAGACTATAGAACTAGAGATAAAAGACTATACCCCTATAGATAGAAGAGTATACTCCTAGAGATAGAAGACTACAGACATAGAAAACTATAAAACTAGAGATAGAAAACTTTACACCTAGACATAGAAGAGTATACTCCTAGAGATAGAAGACTACACAACTAGAGACAGAAGAATATACACGTAGAGATATTATAGTATAATCTTAGAGATACAAGACATTACACTTAGAGATAGAAGATTATACTTCTAGAGATAGAAGACTACAGACATAGAAAACTATACAACTAGAGATAGAAGATTTTACTCCTAGACATAGAATAGTATACTCCAAGAGATAGAAGACTATACAACTAGAGACAAAAGAATTTACATGTAGAGATAGTATAGAATGCTCTTGAGACAGAAGACTATACAACTAGAGGTAGACGACTTTACACCTAGAGATAGAAGATTATACTTTTAGAGATTGAAGACTATACAGTTACAAAGAAAATGTTGTACTTCTAGAGATAGAAGACTTTACACCTAGAGTTAGAAGACTATACAACTAGAGATAAAAGACTTTAATCCTAGAGGTAGAAGAATATACTCCTATATACAGAAGACTGTAGAACTAGAGATAGAAGACTTTACAACTAGAGATAGAAGATTATCCTTTTAGAGATTGAAGACAATACAGCTAGAGATAGAAGATATTACTTCTAGAGATAGAAGATGTACAACTACAGTTAAAAGACTATACAGCTAGATGTAAAAGATTTTACCCCTAGAGATATAAGTGTATACTCCTAGAGACAGAACACTATAGAAATAGAGATACATGATTTTACATGTAGAGATAAAAGATGATGCTTTTAGAGATTGAAGACTATACACGTAGAGCTAGAAGAGTATACAACTAGAGATAGAAGACTTTACTCAGGGACATAGAAGAGTATACTCCTAGAGATAGAAGACTATACAAATAGAGACAGAAGAATTTACATGTAGAGATAGTATAGTATACTCATAGAGATATAAGACATTACACTTAGAGATAGAAGACTATACTTCTAGAGCTAGAAGACAACAGACATAGAAAACTATACAACTAGAAATAGAAGACTTTACACCTAGACATAGAAGAGTATACTCCTAAAGATAGAAGACTATACAACTAGAGATACAAGACTTTACACCCAGAGGTAGAAGAGTATGCTCTTGATACAGAAGACTATACAACTAGAGCTAGAAGACTTTACACCTAGAGATAGAATATTATACATTTAGAGATTGAAGACTATACAGTTACAGAAAAAGGATTGTATGCTTAGAGATAGAAGATGTACAACTAGATTTAGAATACTATACGACTAGAAGTAAAAGATTTTACCCCTAGAGATAGAAGAGTATACTCCTACAGATAGAAGACTATACAACTAGAGACAGAAGAATTTACTTGTAGAGATAGAAGAGTATACTCGTACAGATACAAGACATTACACTTAGAGATAGAAGATTATACTTCTAGAGATAGAAGACCACAGACATAGAAAACTATACAACTAGAGATAGAAGACTGTATACATAGACATAGAAGAATATACTCCTAGAGACAGAAGACTATACAACTAGTGATAAAGACTTTACACCAAGAGGTAGAAGAGTATACTCTTCGAGACAGAAGACTATACAACTAGAGATAGAAAACTTTACACCTAGAGATAGAAGATTATAGTTTTAGAGATTGAAGACTATACAGTTACAGAAAAACGATTGTACTTCTAGAGATAGAAGACTTTACACCTAGAGTTAGAAGACTATACAACTAGAGATAGAAGAGTGTCCTTTTAGAGATTGAAGACTATACAGCTAGAGATAGAAGAATATACTTCTAGAGATAGAAGATGTACAACTAGAGTTAGAAGACTATACAACTAGAGATAAAAGACTTTACCCCTAGAGATAGAAGAGTATACTCCTAGAGACAGAACACTAGAACTAGAGATATATGACCTTACATGTAGAGATAGAAGATGATGCTTTTAGAGATTTAAGACTATACAGGTAGACCTAGAAGAGCATACAACTAGAGGTAGGAGACTTTACCCCTAGAGATAGAAGAGTATACTCCTAGAGACAGATGGCTATACAACTAGAGACAGAAGAATTTACACGTAGAGGTAGTAGAGTATACTCGTAGAGATAGAAGACATTACACTTAGAGATAGAAGATTCAACTTCTAGAGATAGAAGACCACAGACATAGAAAACTATACAACTAGAGATAGAAGTCTTTATACCTACACATAGAAGAGTATACTCCTAGAGACAGAAGACTATACAACTAGAGATAAAGACTTTACAGCCAGAGGTTGAAGAGTATACTCTTCGAGACAGAAGGCTATACAAATAGAGATAGAAAACTTTACACCTAGAGATAGAAAATTATACTTTTAGAGATTGAAGACTATACAGTTACAGAAAAAAGATTGTACTTCTAGAGATAGGAGACTTTACACCTAGAGTTAGAAGACTATACAACTGGAGATAAAAGACTTTACCCCTAGATTTAGAAGAGTATACTCCTAGAGATAGAAGAACATACAACTAGAGACCGAAGAATTTACACGTAGAGATAGTACAGTATACTTTTAGACATACAAGACATTACACTTAGAGGTAGAAGTGTATACTCCTAGAGACAGAAGACTATATAAGTAGAGAAAGAAGACTTTACACCTATAGATAGAAGAGTATACACATAGAGATAGAATACTATACAATTATTGATAGAAATCTTTACACCTAGAGATAGAAGAGTATACTCCTAGAGACTGAAGTCTATACAACTAGAGATAGAAGTCTTTACACCTAAAGATAGAAAAGTATACTGCTAGTGTTAGAAGACTATACAAGTATATATAGAAGACATTACACGTAGAGATACAAGAGTATACTCATATAGATAGAATACTATACACCTAGATGTTGAAGAGTAGACTACTAGAGTTTGAAGACTTTGCACAGAGATAGAGGATTTTATAGTTAGAGATAGATGTCTATACTTCTAGAGATAGAAGTATATACACCTAGAGATACAAGAGTATAAGCCTGGAGTTAGAAGACTTTACACCTGGAGACAGAAGTTATACTTCTAGTGATAGAAGACTATACACACAGGGATAGAAGAGTAGACTCCTAGAGATAGAAGACTTTACACCTAGAGATAGATGATTATACTTCTAGAGATAGAGGGCTATTCACCTAGAGATAGGAGAGTATATTGCTAGGGATAAACGACTTCACACCTAGACATAGAAGATTATACTTTTAGAGATAGAAGACAGTACACCTAGAGATAGAAGAGTGTACTCCTAGAGTTAGAAGGCTTTACACCTAAAGTTAGAAATTTATACTTCTAGAGATAGAAGACTATTCACCCAGAAATAGAAGAGTATACTCCTAGAGATAGAAGACTATACACCAAGAGATAGATGAGTATACTCCTAGAGATGGAAGACTTTACACCCAGAGATAGAAAATTATACGTGTAGAGATAGAAGATTATACACCTAGAAATAGAACAGTATACTCCAAAAGACAGAAGACATTACACCTAGAAATAGAAGACTTTACACTTAGAGATAGAAAACTGTACGTCAAGGGTTAGAAGACTATACACATAGAGATAGAAGAGTATACTTCTATAGATAGAAGAATTTACAACTAGAGATAGAACATTATACATGTAGAGATAGAAAACTATACACCTAGAGATAGAAGAGTATACTCCTAGATATAAAAGACTTTACATCTAGTGATAGAAGATTATTCATCTAGGGATAGAAGACTATGCACCTAGAGATAGAAAAGTATACTCCTAGAGATAGAAGACTTTACACCTAGAAATAGAAAAGTATACTCCTAGAGATGGAAGACTTTACACCTAGAGACAGATGATTATACTTCTAGAGATAGAAAACTTTACACCTAGAGATAGAAGAGTATACTACTAGAAATAGATATATTGACACCTAGAAATTGAAAATTATAATCCTAGAGAGAGAAGACCTTACAGCTAGTAATAGAAAAGTATACTCCTACAGATAGAAGACTTTATACCTTGGGATACAAGAGTATACTCATAGAGATAGAAAACTTTACACCTAGACGTAGAAAAATATACTCCTAGAGATAGAAGACTTTACACCTAGAGATAAAAGATTATACTTCTAGATATAGAAGACTTTAGAGTTAGAAGAATATACTCCTAGATATATAAGACTTTACACCTAGAGATAGAAGACTTTACATTTAGAGATAGAAGGGTATACTCATATAGATAGAAGACTTTACACATAGATATAGAAGATTATACTTTTATAGATACAAGACTATACACCTAGAGGTAGAAGAGTATACTACTAGTCATTGAAGACTTTCCACATAGAGATAGAAAATTTTACACTTAGAGATAGAAGACTATATTTCTAGAGATAGAAGAGTATACACCTAGTGATAGAAGAGTATACTCCTGGAGATAGAAGACTTTACACCTAGATTTCAAATTTATAGTTCTAGAGATAGAAGACTATACACATACATATAGAAGAGTATACTCCTAGAGATATAAGACTTTACACATAGAGATAGAAGATTATACTTCTAGAGATAGAGGGCTATTCACCTAGGGGTAGAAGGGTATATTCCTAGAGATAGAATACTTTGTACCTAGACATAGAATATTATACTTTTAGAGATAGAAGACAATAAACCTAGAGATAGAAGAGTGTACTCCTAGAGTTAGAAGACTTTACACCTAGAGATAGAAATTTATACTTCTAGAGAGGGAAAACTATACACCGAGAGATAGAAGAGTATACTTCTAGAGATCAAAGACTTTACACCTAGAGACAGAAGATTGTACTTCTATAGATAGAAGCCTATACACCTAGAGATAGAAGAGTATACTCCTAGAGATAGAAGACTTTAGACCTAGAGATAGAAGATTACACTTCTTAGGGATAGAAGTCTTTACACCTAGAGACAGAAGATTATACTCTAGAGATAGAAGTCTTTACACCTAGAGACAGAAGTTTATACTCTAGAGATCGAAGACTTTACACGTAGAGATAGAAGATTGTACTGATAGAGATAGAAGTCTATACACCAAGTGATAGAAGAGTATATTCTGAGAGAGAGAAGACTTCACCCCTAGAGATAGAAGATTATACTTCTAAAGATAGAAGACTATTTACCTAGATATAGAAGAGTATACTTTCACAGATAGAAGACTTCAAACCTAGAGATAGAAGACTATACACTTAGAGATAGAAGAGTGTACTCCTAGAGAGAGAAGACATTACATCTAGAGATAGAAGACTTTACACCTAGTGATAGAAGACTATTCTTAGAGAGATAGAAGACTATACACCTAGATATAGAAGATTATACTCCTAGAGATAGAAGCCTATACACCTAGAGATAGAAGACTTTACACCTAGAGATAGAAGAGTATATTTGTAAAGATAGAAGACTATACAGCTAGAGATAGAAGAGTATACTCCTAGAGATAGAAGACGTTACACCTAGAGATACAAGACTTTAGATTTAGAGGTAGAACACTATACTTCTAGAGATAGAAGACTATACACCTAGAGAGGGAAGCATATATTCCTAGAGGTAGAAGACTTTACAACTAGAATTAGAAGTTTATACATGTAGAGATAGAAGACTATACACCTGGAGATAGAAGAATATACTCCTAGAGATAGAAGACTTTACACCAAGAGATAGAAGATTATACTTTTTGAGATAGAAGACTATACACACTGGTGTGGGAGAACTCAGAGTGGAGGCAAACTGTGCTCGTCTGGCCAGGGACTCAGGACCGTGTCACTGTCCCAAGGGCATCTGGGGGCCAGGTGAGCCGCGTCCATGGTGGGAATCTGGAGGACCGGCACCCAGAAGTGGCAGAACCCTGCCTGGGTGCCCTTGGGACTTTCAAGAAGAGGGAAGGTCCACCCCGCCCTCATTCAGGGCGCTCTGTGACAGCTGGTGTGAAGCCTCGGGAATATCCAAGGGGGTCTCAAGTCCCGCATTCCTCGAAGGACGCAGACATCTGGTCCTTGGACTCCTGGATGCCTTCACTGTCCTTGTGGGAGCCCCATCCAGGCCCCTCCCTGTGCCCATGGCGGCTCTCCTCCGTCGCCTTCCCCTCCCTTGCCCAGGGCCACAGCCTCCCTGTCCCTCCCGGGGCTCTCCACCTCCAGAGCCCCCCAGACACCCTCCTCCAGGGAACTGGGGCTGATGCCCTGGAAACAGGCAGGTGGGCGGAGCTTGGCTGGACGGTCACCTCCCAGCCCGTTCACGCCTGGCTGTGTGACTCCAGGAAGCTGCCTCTCCCTGCTCTGCCACTTCGTTTGTAAACCGAGGACAGAGCGGGGCGCCTGGCAGCACTGCTGCGCATTCAGTGAGCTGCTGTGCGAGAAGCACAGAGGGACTCCTGCTGGCACAAAAGCAGAGCTGGTGGCAGAGAACCGGAAGGCCAGGACCTTAGCGTGGGGTTCAGAAGTCAAGTGGGCATCACGGCGAAAGCCCATTTACAAGGGATGGCCGATGGGGAAGGGAAGGGGCCGGAGGCTGGGGCATTCATCCATTCCATAGACGCTTGTGGACGCCTGTGCCTTGCCCAGCCCTTGCCGGCACAGGCGTCCAACAGTCAGGAATCAGAGAGGTTCCTGCTCTCCGGACTGTCTGCCCGGGGTGGGGGGAGCCATCTGCACCCAGGCACCAGGAGGTGAGGTCACTGTGACCTCTCTGGCCTCTCACCATCATCTTGGATGTGCTCCTGGGAGCCCAAGGCTGGTCTGAGCCCGGAAACAGGGGCCTTCGCTGTGGGGAGGTGCAGTGCAGAGATTCTCAAAGCAAAGCCTGATGACACAGCAGTGCCTGTAGGCAGTCTTCACATGCAGATTCCTGGACCTCAGGATGATTGAATTAGAATCTCCCAGGTGATTCTGACGTCCACTGCAGGATCAGAGCCTCTGAAGTGGGACAGATCACCAGGGGACTTTACATGGAGTGGACGAGGGTGTCAAGCAGGATATTGATGCTTTGAGCCTGGTTTTCATTCATGCCTGGAAAGAGACTCTTGCTCTTTACAAAAGCTGGGACTTAGCCATCTGGGTAATCCAAGGGCCCCCTTCAAACCACATGCATCTGCCACTCCCTGCAGCTAAAAATTGCCCTGCAATTCAGAGGACCCAGCCTGGCCTGCCCTCCCCATGCCAGGCTGAGACAAGAAAGGGCTTGGGGAGGAAGAGGGCTGGGGAGGACGGCAGGAGGGAGCTGTAATTCCCCTGCACCCACTGAGTGCTGGGCTTTCCATGTGACGTTGATCTCTTCCTCCTCTGGACAACCTCAGGAGGAAGGCATCTGTTTCCCCCAGAAGAGCTGAGTGAGGAGCCGGGCTCGGGCAGCGAGTGTGTGTTGAGGCAGATTGGAGCCCAGGTCTGTGGGCCTCAGGAATCTGAGTTCTCTCTCTGAAGGTTGGGGCTCCGGGTTAGTGTGGTCTGCTCTGTGCTCCCCAAACCAGATGTGGGGTGACTGCTGACCTCATGGGTGTCACCTCAGCTCTATTTCCGGTCTGCTCCAGACCTCCCCGGGTGCTGCCCTCCCAGGTGGCATGGGCCCCCAGAAGCCTGTCACAGGAGCAAGTTCCCTGGCTTTGTTCCCCCGGGATCCACCTTCCGCAGAATTGATGGGTGGTTATGTTAAATAATCATTTTTAACAGAGTATCATCATAACTCACGGGCAAGTGCAAAACAAATACCTGCCAAACATTGTCCCTAAGTAATGAGAGAGCCAGTAAGATGCTACCACTGGTTCACAGGAGAATTCAAAGCACTGTACGTATAAGGCGGTAAAATGAATTTACAAATAGATGCAAAACTGGCTGAAAACAATTCTGTATAAATTGTAGATAACTGATAGTCATGCAAATGCAAAGGAAGAGATAGAAATGTGAATTCAAATGCCCTTGGACAGGACATCAGTTGTCTACAATTTATAGAGTGGCAAAATAGCTCAAGGACATAAAAGGCCAGAGATCCACAGAATCAAGTAACCCAGAAGGCTGTAATTAGACAGCGCCTAGTTTAGCCTCGAAGACACCTGATAATCTTTTCACTTCAAACCCTTTCAGTTACCAGAAGTGGGCCACAGATCTGACTCTGAGCTTCCTAGAAGCCAAACAAAGCAAAAAGGAAACAACCTCAAATTCAGTGTCTATAAGGACAGATGTACACTAGTTGTTCACCGGAAGTCCAGCTTCGCGTTGCCTTGAGACCATGTTCTCCTTCACGGGTGGGGCGGGAGCCTCGTCAAGGGAGCCCAGTGCGGTGAGAGCAGCATCCTCAGTGACGTTCCTACCACAAAAGCAGTGCTGCTTCCATAGCCAAGGCAGCGGTTCTCAAAGTGTGGTCCCAGACCATTAACACCAGCCTCCCCTGGGAACTTGTTAAAAATGCAAATTCTCAGGCTCCACCAAGACTTTGGGGGTGGGGTCCCAGCCATCTGTGTTTTAACAAGCATTCTGGATAATTCAGATAGGAGCTGAAGTCTGAGAATCATGGGACAAAGTTCTCAACCCTGCCATCACGGTAGAATGACCCAGAAAGCTTTAACACCGCATCATGCCTGAGCGCCACACAGGACCGATGAAATCCGGCTCCCTGGATGCAGGGCCTGGTTAGGTATGTTTTTAAAGCTCCCCGGTGGTTGTACTCTGCAGCCAGGCTTCAGGCTCACTGCCATGGAGTCAGTGGGTGCGAGCAGAGGCCAGGAGACGCTCCATCTTCTGCTCCGGAGGAGGCCAGTCCTGCCCTTGCGAGGCTTATAAGAGACTGCGTGTCCCTGTGTGTCTGCAGCACCGAGCATTCGCCCAGGCGTGGGTGCTGGGGCTGGTGCCACGGTGCTGGGGAGGCCCTGCGTCCACGCTGCGACCCGTCTGACGCCACTTCTCTCCTCGGCAGGCTGCCAGGGGCTGTGGGACAGCACGAGCTGCTGGCCCTCCTCTGCGCTGGGACAGACGGTGGAAGTGGCCTGCCCGCGGTTCCTCTGGATGCTCGTGAGCAGAAACGGTAACCGCTCAGCCCAGGGGCCCAGCTGGGAGGCGGTGGGGTGGCCCTCTGGGTGGGCCTGGGCCTGGCGGCCTGAGGCCGAGGAGACTTCTCTGGGGACAAGGAGTGAGTGGAAGGGTGGGGTGGTCCTTGCTGGGGATGCAACGCTTTGACTGGGGAGGTGTGGTGTGGCCCCAGTTGTCAGGGCGCCAAGCAAGGGGGCCGGGGGCCACATACTGGGGAAGTGGTGAAGGAGGCCAGGCCTGCTTCTCCCTGCCCGGTGCCCTCTTCAGGAGGCTACCCTCCTCCCTTCCACGCTTCTGCCCCCTCAGCACCCGGGGCCCTTGCTCCAGCCCTCGTGTCTGTCTCACACCGGGCCCAGGCTGGCCTTCCAGGACACTTACTTCCTCTGTGCCCTCTCTGCCAGGCCCTGCTGGTGAACTCTGCCCTCCCTGGAAGCTTCTGGCAAAGCTGCAGTTTTTAAGGGTCCCCTTAATTTCAGGCAAGGGAGTGAGGAGCTTGTCTCGGGGGACACGCAGGGACGGACACTGGCTAAAGCCCTGTTACGCGCCAGGCATGTTTAGAGACGTGAGCTCGTTCAGTCATCACAAAGCCCCTGCAAACCACAGACCTTTTCCCTGCGCTTGACCCAGTTCAGGAGTAAAAGTAACAGCGTCGAAGAGGGCTTTAGCCCTTGGCCTCAGGTTCACAGCTGGGAGATGGAGAGGCGGGGACTGCCGTTTCTCCTCTCTGCCACACGGTGTCGCTGCGGGGCTGCAGGACCCGCCACCTGCCCGTGGGCACCTGCCCCGTGGCTGCGCTGCCCAGCGTCCGGGGCTGGGTGGGGGGATCATCTCAGCCTGGGCCCCACTGTGCTCATGCCCAGCAGCAGGTGCAGGGCATCGGCCAGCCCAGGAGCGTAGGTCGGGTCGGGACAGTCCAGCCTCAGTTACCGAGAACCATCCTCCCGTGGAGACACCTGGGGTCCGGGGTGTGGGGGAAGGATTCTTGGTGGTGTCCCAAGGGTTCCAGGGCTCCCCAGCCAAAGCAAGGAAGGAGGACCCAGTGAGGACAAGCTGGCGCTCCAGACCCTTCCTTTTGAAAGAAGAAAGAAACAGAATTAGTTAATTATTTCTCAGGGCACCCGCTACATGAGCCCAGCCGGAATGAGTGTCTGTGTGACTGGGGACAGTGCAGGCTGTACTCTGCCTCCAGATATTTGTCTGTCTGTGCCAGGGCCTAGAATGTTCCATCTAGGGTGCATTCCTTTGATGCTTAAAAGGGCGCTGGTCTTGCAGAGTTCCTTATTAAAAAGCACACTTGCCGAGTGGGGTCAGGCCTTGGCGTTTTTTCCCTTCTCCCTTGGTGGGGATGGGAGCCTTATAGCAGCAGAGATTCTTAACCTGACTAGGGTCCTGGGGGCTTTTGAGAATCAGGTAAAGGCTTTGGCCTGGCTCTTCCCCAGACTGCACACACATATATGTATATGTGAACAGAAATGCTGCCTGTAGTTTCGGAGGCCCTTGAGGTGTTCACTGACCTGAACTTGGGGCAGAATCCCTTACCTGTTAGGAATTAAACCCAGGGGAAGTGGTGGGGAGGAAGGGCTCCAGAGGGAGCCCACCCCTCGTCTCCTCTGCAGTTCTACTAAGAGCCCTGTCAGCAGAGGGCAATGCCTTGTTTTCTGCTCTGGGCACCTGGCCTGGATCCCACACAGCAGCATCTTGGGAATCCTGTGGGGTCTGTGGAGAGAGGCCCCCGGACAGGCAGCCCGGCCTCCAGGGACACGCTGCCTGATAACTGTTTCTGGATTCCAGGCAGTGTGTGTGCTTTTAATTCAGCCTTTTCATCCAGCCAGTGCACCTTTGACCACCGTTCTTTCCTCTCTGACAGCCTAGCTTGTTTGATTTCATTACAGAAACCTTCCACCCATCTCCTAAATTCCAAGACTCCAAGCCCCACTGTCCTGGTCCTTTTTTTCTTTTTTTTTTCGGTACATGGCCTCTCACTGTTGTGGCCTCTCCCATTGCGGAGCACAGGCTCCGGACGTGCAGGCTCAGCGGCCATGGCTCACGGGCCCAGCCGCTCCGCAGCATGTGGGATCTTCCCGGACCGTGGCACGAACCCGTGTCTCCTGCATCGGCAGGTGGACTCTCAACCACTGCGCCAACTGGTCCATTTTAGAAAGGCCAAGAGCAGAAGGAAAGTAGCCCTGTGACTCCCACTCTGTCTGGCACCAGCCTGAGTGACGTCCATGTGCTGTCGTGTTTCCTGCCGCGTCCTGCAGTGTGGGTGATTATTCCCATTTGGCACAGAGAAGTGATGCACCTAAGGGTACAGAGCAACAAAGAGCCAGTGCTGGGTTTCGAACTCAGATCTGGCTGGTTCTAAACCAGTGCTCCAGGTCTCATGAGCCGCCCTAGACCTGGCACGCTTAGAGCCCGAAAGCCACGGTCTCCTGCTAGAGCTGCCCCTGGGCCCTCAGGGAGAGGGCCAGGCAGGAGGGCCGTACAGTGATGGGCCACATCCTGGCTGCGCACTGTTGCCCAGTTCTGCGCCTTGGTTTTCTCATCTGTGAGATAGGTCGGCAGCATCACACTCAGTGGGGAGCTGTGAGGATGAGATCAGGATCAGTACATTAGCCTAGCGGCTGGTTCTAGAAATGCCCACCATATTTCTTCAGCTCAGTGGAACCCTGGGAGACAGTGGCCCTGTCAGAGAGGAGCACACCAGGCCCAGCTGCGGTGCCTGGGGGCCCTGGACAGGATACTGACTAGAGTGAAAGGAGCAGCAGGGCCCCTCTGTACAGGGTCAGCTCCCTGTCCCCCTGCAGCCTCCACAGCAGCCAGACCCGGGCACCAGAACGCGGCCCTCCTCGGCAGCCCAGAGAGGAGGGTGCAGCCGGGCTGGTCAGGGCAGGAAGGGCAGCCCCCCCTGCTGTCCCAGACTTCCTTCTTGGCCGGCAGCTCCTCTACCCCAGTCTTTGGCCTCCTGTTCTAAGAGCTCTTCATGGGCAAGCTCTTTCCTCTCCTCTTGTAGAAATGCTTGGAGCAGGCTCTTCATCCCCTCTCATCTGCTTGTCTAGCCAGCCAGCCAGCCTGCAAATGTTTGATGAGCAAGTGCTCTGGGCAGGCCCGGGGGAGCCTTCGGGAACTGTCATCTGCCAGGGAGGCAGGGGGGCCGTTGGTACCTCCGTGTGGGCGCAGGCTGCAGCCTTGTGCTAGAGGGGTGGGGCGGTGAGCCCTGGGACAGGGAGGGAGCACTGTGGCTACCTTGCGATTTGTAACGCTGAGAAACGCAGAGGTGTGGCCTGGTGTCCTGGTTAAAGAGCTAATCATTCCATCCTCAGGGGTGGCTGCCTGGAGGGCTAGCTCTGCTGGTTTTCAGATGCTGGGGAGCAGGGTGTGAAGTTAGATGTAAAATAGGACTTCTTAGTGCAGAAGTAGGACCAGGAGCCTGAGGAAGGTCTGCTGTGGGCAGGACTGGGTCCTCACCAGCCAGGCAGATTCTCTGGGGGACCCACCCTTAGATGGCTGCAGGGCCTGCGAGCAGGAAGGCCAGGAGTAAGAAAGGACATTAGGACAAAGCCTGCAGCCAGGAGTGTAGGCCTGAGCCCCGGGGTTCACAACCCAGGGCCCCCATTTATGTGGTGTGATCTTGAGCAAGTTATTTAACCACGGGGTGCCTCAGTTTCCACAGCTGTAAAATGGGTGTAGTATTTACATGTTACAGTACATTTTACTGTAAAAGTAACAGTGCTGGCCTCCTAGTCCTGTTAGGATTAAATGAGTTAATACCCATCACACGCTTAGAACAGTGCCCAGCACGTAGCAGTGACAGAGTATTGTTACAATAGAGCACGAAATTTTATAATTGAATAAACACACAGCCGTTAGTATGAGATCAACATTGTTTGATTCAAGATGTGTAACCTGCTCTTCTTAAGCATTGCATGCAGCCTCTCTCCTCGTAGGAGACACTGCAGTGCCTCCCAGCTTGAAGGTTCTCTGGGGGCACGCAGGGAATCGAGTGGTGACGCTGGAAGTTTTGCTGGGCCTGAGCCTGGGGCATGTGTCAGTCGTCTGCCTCACTGTGGAGCTCGGTGCCAGGCACAGTGGCCGTGAGGCGGGGGCCGGAGGGGTATCGGTGCAGGGCCGGCCAGCTTTGCAGGTCAACGTATCTGGGAGCCCCGGGTCTGTCCCACGCTTGCGCATCTGCTCTAGGTCATCTGCCTGCACACGTTTCCCACTACTTTTCCTGACTGACTCTTATGAAGGCTCCCAGGACAGCTGGCCCAATTGCAGCTGCCTGTGTGGTTCAGAGGAAGGGACAGGGTGACAGAAGGAAGCTGCAGCTGCCCCTGAGACGTGGCGAGGGCACCCGGAGAGCCGGCCTAATGTCCGGTCCCCATTGCTCACTGCAAGCTGCTTGGCCTCCACAGGTTCCATATTTCGAAACTGCACGCAGGGCTGCTGGTCAGAGACCTTCCCCAGGCCTGACCTGGCCTGTGGGGTCCACGTGAACGACTCCTCCAACGAGAAGAGGGTAAGCCTGCAAACACCATCCTGCGGGGCAGAGGTGGCTGGGGAAGAGAGAGTGAAGCTGGCTCAAGGTGAGGTTGGGGACCCCGGGCTGCCCCTCTAAGCCCCACACCCTCCTCACTCCCCTGAGCTGGATGGGCCCACTTCCCCGCCCTGGTCCACCAGCCCAGAGGTGATGGTCCTGAAGAGCATGGCACAGTGAGAGCTGCCACATGCCATCGGGATGCTGGGGTCGGGCAGGCGTGAAACCCAAAGAGCAGAGACTGGGGCTAAATGCTTGGGGCCTGCGGTGAGTCTGAACCTGCCTGTGACCTTGGGGGTTGGGGAGGATGTAACTTCTCTGTGCCTCAGTTTCTTCATCAGGGAAATGGGGTTAGTAATAGTCCTGACCTCACAGGCTCGTGAACCCGGGGAAGTGCAGGCAAGGGTGCCTGGCTGCAGTGCCAGCTTACAAATGTCCCTTCTCAGAGGAGCCTCGGGCTCCAGAGGCAGGAGAGCTCGGCGGTGGGCAGGCCTGGTTTGAGACAGGACGCTGGTGCAGTGGGCTAGGAGCCATCTGGTTCAGAGCCCTTCCCAAAGGAAATTGAGTGGGGCCTGACGTGGAGGATGGAGTTTCTTCTCTCCCAGCTCTTATCATCCAGTTAGGGAAGACACATGAGGTCTTCAGGTCCGTTGGGAGTAATTTAATAAGGATACCTGTGGTCTTGGAGGGCCAGTGGATGGGCTCTGACCTCTGTAGATTACCATTTCTGTCACTGACCTATATGAAGACAGGAGGCTCATGTGTATCATGTTTGTAAAGTCTATAAGATTAAGAGGGATCATTTGTACAATGGGTGGCAGGCCGGAGGTTTGAAAGTGACAGAAATTTCCAGCTGGCTTCGTAAGCTAATGTGGCTCACGTAGCTAGGGATGTGGAGAACGGGCATCAGGACCCTTTCATGAGCAGTACCCCAAAGCCACCCAGGACCAGGTTCTTTCTGTCTCTCCTCCTGCTAGCCTGGTGGGTTATCCCAAGGCTGGCTCTCTTCCTGTTGTCAGATGACTGCCATTGGTGACTATAGCCACAGACTCCCCAGGCCTGCCTGTCCAGGAGGAGGGACAGCCTTACTTTTCTTGCTAACAGCAAGAAAGTTTCTTAGCCAGGCCGCCAGCAAGCCTGCCCCAACACCTCACTGGCCCAACGTGACTTGAGCCTGTCTACCTCCAGACCATCCCTGGCAGAGGGTTGGGACACATGCTTGGCTTGGACCAGCACTTCTCAAACTTTTTGGCCTCGGGATCCTTTTACACCCTTGGGAGTTATTGAGGACCCTAAAGAGCTTTTGGTTTTGTGAGTTACGTATATGTAAACCACATATAAGAACTGTTGGTTTAGACTAATCAGCTGGGCGAGAACGGAACCCAGGGCCTTAACCACGTTATTCACGGCCGGGTTGAAACTGGAAAATGCCAGAAGAAGGAGCAGAGATTTAACAGAGATAAATGTGGGCTTCCCAGGTGGCTCAGTGGTTAAGAAGCCCCCTGCCAATGCAGGGGACACGGGTTCGAGCCCTGGTGCATGAAGTTCCCACATGCCACGGAGCAACGAAGCCCTTCACCACAACTACTGAGCCTGTGCTCTAGAGGCCGCGAGCCACAACTACGGAGCCCGCATGCCACAACCACTGAAGCCTGTGCACCTAGAGCCCGTGCTCCATAACAAGAGAAGCCACCACAGTGAGAAGTCCACACACCGCAACCAAGGGTAGCCCCTGCTCACCACAACCAGAGAAAGCCAGCATGCAGCAACGAAGACCCAACACGGCCAAAAATAAATAAATTAAATAAATTAAAACAAAGATAAGTGCAAAGTTCTGGACTTAACTCAGAAAATTAGTTGTCTAAAATAGTAAAAAGAAGACCTACCGTGGCTTCAGGTCACATTAAAAAAAAAAGAAAGAATCCCTAAGACTGATGGAAGGGTTTCCAGACCATGTGATTCACTGGTCCTTAAATGCCAGTCCACAGACAAGCACAGACTTTGTCTTTTTTACTTTTTATTTTATTTTTGGCTGTGTTGGGTCTTTGTTGCTGCATGTGGGCTTTCTCTAGTTGCAGCGAGTGGGGGCTACTCTTTGTTGCGGTCAGCAGTCTTCTCATTGCGGTGGCTTCTCTTGTTGCAGAGCATGGGCTCTAGGCGCTCTGGCTTCAGTAGTTGTGGCACACGGGCTCAGTATTTGTGGCTCGCAGGCTCTAGAGTGCAGGCTCAGTAGTTGTGGTGCACGGGCTTAGCTGCTCCACGGCCTGCGGGATCTTGCCGGACCAGGGCTCGAACCCGTATCCCCTGCATTGGCAGTCGGGATCTTAATCACTGCGCCACCAGGGAAATCCAGGGCTTGTGGGATCTTAGATCCCTGGTCAGGGATTGAACCCAGGCCCGTGGCAGTGAAAGCGTGGAGTCCTAACCACTGGACTACCAGGGAATTCCCACAAACTTCTTCTTTTATTCTGAGAATTGAATCATCCTTTCTTAGTGTTGAAATGTCTTTTTCTCTTTTAATGAAACGGTGGTGAAAGTATATATTAGTTGGTTGTCTTTTTGCAACTTCCTGACTTGGCACACACCAATTGCCAACAGGGAACTCAGATTACAATAAGGACCAGGCAAAGCTGCCACTTGGGTAAAAAAAGTGGAGTTTGCTTTCCCAGAGCAGAGGTTAGCAAACTAGGGCCCTTGGGCCAAATCCAGCCCACCATCTGCTTTTGCAAATAAAGAGTTATTGACACACAGCCACACCCATTTGCACTGTAAGGGCAGAGTTGAATAGTTGCAAAAGAGACCAAATAGTACCCAAAGCCTAAAATGTTTCCTGTCTGTCCCTTTATGGAAAACGTCTGTTGTCTCCTGATGTAGAGGATAGAGAAGGAGGGGGCCCAGTCGAGACGCACAGCAGAGAGATGGGCAGCTTGATCCAGGACAGGCGGCAGCCCTCTTGGGGGCAGGGGCTGCACAGCTGCAGCGGTTGAGGCCTGGGGCACTGAGGTCACATCTGGCTTCCTGGGAACAGGGCTCTTTTGGGGTCAGATCTTACAGACAAAGGCAGAGCAGGCCAGGGCATCCTGAGGGTGCCCCGGCAGACAATAACCCAGCCACAGGACAGCACAGGATGCTCAGCCTGAACCCTGCACGCTTGTCACCCCATGCCTCCTCACGCTGCCACAGGCTAACCCGATGTGCTCCTGCCCCGGGGCTGCAGACCCAGGCACATCCCACACGTGATGAGATCCTAGGCTGACACATTGGTCCTCCGATTTTTTGACATTTCACTGCTCTTTGATGTCCCTACGTCTAGGAACCATTCATCCAGTGCAACTCACTGCCGTTGTGGCTCCGTGCTTATTGCTGAGAGGTGGCTTCTGGCTTCTGGAATTACAGTCGCCTCAGTGCAGAAGCACAGGGTCACACGGCAGCCAGCCCGTCAAAGGTTTCCTCTGCTGCCAGGAAACTTTCGGTCAGTCTGAGTCCCGTCGACTTTGTGGTTACTCCCCTACCCCTGGGGCTTACAATTAAGTCTCAGGTGTTTTAGTACTCAGCTTCCCTAAGCTTGTTTGTTTCCTTTAGGGTGCAGTGTAGCCAGTTCAGATGACAGTCACCTTCCTCCGGAAATGCTCCACTTTACTAATGCTCCTCTTAAAATAACATACCCAGAACTGGACCAAACACTCCAGACATTCCAACGTGGCCTGCTTCACAGCACTCCATTAATGTAACTGAGAAGAGACCTAATTCTCCTAGCAGCTACCTCATACCCATACCTCACACCGGCAGTGTCAGACTGCTGACTCAAACTGAACGGTGGTTGGGGGGGTAGAGGGTGGAGATGGGGAAGAATCAACACGTGCTGAGTGTCTTCCAAGTGCCAGCTACTGTCTAGATATGCTACCTGATGCCCTGTTTGTTCTTACAAAAAGCCTGCATGGTAGATATTATCCCCGTTTTGCAGGTGAGGAATCTGAGGCTCAGAGAAGTTAAGTAATTTGCCCAGGGTCACACAGCTGGTGAGTAGTAGCAGTCCTGGGTTTGGAACCCTTGTCTCTTGGCTCTGAAGCCTGTGCATGTTCTCTCTGCCTACACTTCTTTAATGCCATGGAGCTTGGGCCACTCAAACCTCAAAGTCATTTTCATATGAACAGCTGTCAGGTTTCCCCAATAGTATTCTTGTGCCTGTGGTTCTTTGTTTTTTATTACCCTTTTCTTCTGGTTATAAGATAGTACTTGCCCACTGAAGAAAAATGAAAAGTACAGAAAAAAAATACAAATGAAAATAACGACTCTATCCACAAGTTTATACTCCAAAGTTAACCACTAATAATGTCTAACACACCTCCTCACAGTCTTGTTTCTGTGTGTGTATGAGACTGAACCACATGAGATGGCCAATATGCAGTCTTTTTCGTTGTACAGAAAAGGACAGTTTCATACAATTCAACCTAACACTTTTTTTTACATAAAGCAGAAATCACACTGTACATGTAAAGTTTGTATCCTGCCTTTTCAGTTAACATTACATTATGTCCTGACATCTTTTAGAACTCTTGGTAAGCACCCTTTTTTAAGGTAGTCTAACCTTTGGATTTAAAAGAATTTAGTTAACTATTCTTCTGTTGTTGGACATTTGCATGTTTTTCATCAAAAACTGTTCTGTGATAAACATCTTTATATATGAATATGCTTTTATATTTCTGATAATTCTTAGAATTAATTCTATTGGTAGAGGGCTGGTCAGAAGGAATGCATGTTTCAGAGGTTCTTGATACATGCTACTTTCCAGAGAGACTGAACCAATTTTCACTCCCACTATAGAACATTAGTACTTTTAAATATTTGTTAATTTGGTTGGTAAAAAAAAAAAATGGCATGGCATTATTGCTTTACTTTTTATTTCCTTGATTCTTTTTAATGTAAAATAGATAGCTAGTGGGAAGCAGTGGCACAGCACAGGGAGATCAGCGCGGTGCTTTGTGACCACCTAGAGGGGTGGGATAGGGAGGGTGGGAGGGAGGGAGATGCAAGAGGGAAGAGATATGGGAACATCTGTACATGTATAACTTATTCACTTTGTTATAAAGCAGAAACTAACCACTGTAGAGCAATTATACTCCAATAAAGATGTTTAAAAAAAAAGGACTCTTGTACAATTTGGTGTTTTTTTTGAACCTTAAAAATTCAGGTCTTCACATTTATTTCTATATGTCACATTATTCCATTCCATTGAGATCTTCTTGAATCAAAGATGAGCCAATAGTGTGAGGTGGCTGCTGAACAAGTAATTGACGCTTGGCTGCATTTATAAGAGTGCAGTGTATAGATCAGGGGGAGTGACGGTCCCACTCTATTTCTTCCTGGTCAGAGAATGCATCTGGAGCTCTTCAGCTCTCTGGTTCTGGGTGTCTTGTTTAAGAAGGACATTCACAAACTGGAGCATATTAGTTGAGAACAATGGTGAAGGGTTATGGAAAGAGATTAAAGACACAGGGAATATTTAATGCCCAGACGATAAGTGGGGGACAGATGGGCAGAATAATTGTATTCAGAAAGGACAGGCCTCTCTGTAGAATCCTTGTCACTCTTCTATAAGTCTTAAGCTATTCTACCGTGAAAATTTTATTTTTAAAATAATTATGGGCTCTAGGTACAAGACAAACTCAATTTATTTTCAGTGATTCCAGAAGAAGAAAAGGGACCAATAGGTACAATTTAAAGGTAATGGGTTTTAGATTCACTTGAGAAAAAATTATCTAATACTTTGCACTGTTGTATACGCAGTGACTTCTTCAAAAAGCAGTGAGCGCCTCATCCGTGGAGGTATTCAAGCAAAGGCTTGAATTCAGGGTGATGGTCAGGGACCCTGTGTATGGGATAGAATTTTGAACTGGTATGAGATGATCGCCAAGGTCTTTTCCCAAACCAACATGTCGTGAGTCTATGAATGTGTGTCCTTGGGGCATGAGCAGAATAGCGGTCAGAGTTCAAGGGGCTTCGGCAGCCTGGAGCGGGTGCACACTGTGGCAGAAAAGGGCAGGCTCAGCCAGGTGGGTGGGTGGGGCTGACACGGCCCTCTCTCTCTGCAGTACGCGTACCTCCTGAAGCTGAAGGTCATGCACACCATGGGCTATAGCTCCTCCCTGGTGATGCTCCTGGTGGCCCTCGTCATCCTCTGTGCCTTTCGGTAAGAGCCTGCTGCCAGCTCTCCGTCTTCTCAGCCTTCCCCGGCACAGACTTCGGGTCTCTTTTAATTGTTCTGACCAGAGAGAGGAAGGTCTGGGTGGGCCACTTTGTCCCCTTCTGATCTCAAGCTTGCCTGTGGCAAAACTTGGAAGTTTCTGTGACCTCGTTCATTCCTTTATTCAGTTGACATTTACTGAACATAACTAGAACTTACTGCACCAGTTGCTTTACATGTATCATTTCTGATTTTCACACAATGCTGTGAGATAGGTATCATCCCCATTTTACAGGTTTATTAGCCAGACTCTTGGTTGCAAGAAACAGAAATCCGCCTTAAAGCATCTTAAGAAAAAGAAAGCTGACCTGATGCACACAATTGACAAGTTCAGGGGCATCTGGCTTTAGGTGTGCCTGGATCTAGATGCTCCAAAGTATCAGCAGAACTGGGTCTGTCTCCTGCCATTTCTTCACCTTGCATTGGCCTCAGGCAGGCTTTATGCGGGGCTGGCACAGACAACCACCAGCAGCTGCAGACGTACATTCTACCAGCTCAGCGCCACCAGGGCCAAGGACCCCCTTCTTCGTCAGTTACAATGAAAGTCCTGGGGGAATTCTCATTGGCTGGCTTGGGTCACATGCCCAGCCCTGAGCCAATCACTGCAGCCAGGTATGGAGCTCTGATTGGTCAGGTCTGTCATGAGGGTAGGGGTAGCGTCATCCCCAACCAGACCTGGGATGCGTTCCCGGTAAGAAAGCCTGGTTCCTGAAGCTGAAGGAGGGGAACAGTTACGAGACTTCTGCCCCTACAGCAAGTGGGAAACCTAGGCTCTGGCTGGTGAAGGGCTTGCTCTAGGTCGTGTAGCTGAAAAGTGGCAGAGCCGGGTCTGATTTCTCCCCACAGCCTGTGTTCTTTCTGTGCCACTTGCCCCCTTCCCCACCCCCTTCTGACAATTCTGGGAGCTGGAGGTGGTGGTCGGGGCAGAATAGGATCTCGCCCTTATAACCCCAGATTTTGTTGTTGTTGTTGTTGTTGTTTTTTAAATTGCAGCATGAGACAGAGTAGGCTGGGCACCTGGGGGCCTGGGCTCATTCAGGTTCTGCAAACAGGGAGATTTAGAGAGTTGTCACGTCCAGGGCCTGGGTTTCCGTGGTGCGTGGGGGTGGGGGGAGGGTGGGCGGCTGAGCCCTGGGCCTCTCCGGCTCTCGCCCCTACCGCCCTGCATCCTCTCCCTCCAGGAAGCTCCACTGCACCCGCAACTACATCCGCATGCATCTCTTTGTGTCCATCCTGCGTGCCCTGTCCAACTTCATCAAGGATGCCGTGCTCTTATCCGACGACGTCGCCCGTTGTGATGCCCACAGGGTAACACGCCTGCACGGCCCACAGCGTGGCCAGGCCTGCCTGCTCCCCCGCTGCCCCCACCGTCCCTGCTGAGGCTGCACTTAATGCCTAGAGTAAAGGGGCCGGCACTGGGGAGGTTCAGGAAGTCTCATGTCCCCAGATGCACAGTCTGGGACCCACATGAAAGCAGTCTGTCGAGAAGCCCATGGGGCTGCTGTTCAACTCCCAGTGTCCTGGAGTGGATTAGCCATTCTGGGAATTAGACACATAGCAATCCCCTCCCTTCCCTGCTCCTGCCAAGTCCCAAATGTCGACAGGTAGCTAAACCTAGAGGGTTGGGATTATAGAAAGAAAAAGGGGAGCATATGCTTGTGTGTCTGCACACCCAGATGTGCAGTAGAACAATCCTTTTGTTAAATCTAACCCTCGCCCTCGTTCTGAAAGCTCAGATGAGTCTTCGTTCATTGCAACGTGACTGGGTACCAGTTGAGGATGCCTTTCTCTGTATGTAACAGAAAACTGTACATCAGTGCCTTAAACAGATGGGGGTTGTTCCCCACAGAAGCAGTCCACAGGTGGGTGACCCAGAGGCGGCACTGGCTCCATGCCATGATGGACACAGTCCTTTCCCCTTTCTGCTCTCCCATTCTTGATCCCATGCTTTACACTGCGTATTAGCAACATGGCTGCTGCAACGCCATGCCTCACATCGATGTTCCAGGCAAAAAGCAGGAAAGTCAAGGTTGAACTTCTTTCTCTTTGGGAGGCTTTGCCTCTTCCCAAGACTATGTCTACAGCTCACGGGCTAGAACTGTGTCATGTGACCACATCTACCTGCAGAGGAAGCTGGGAGATTATTTTACTATCATAGTCTCCACAGCAGAAGCCAGCAAGGGAGAAGGGGACTGGAAATCGAGATTGGTTTAGTCAGCCTGCCTGCCACTTCCCACCACTCACATCTGTAATTGTTCACAGATCTGTCAGGTTTGCATTGCTTATAGTTTTCCGTGTGCATGTGTGTATGTGTGTGTTTTCTGACTCAAGACTGAGAGGTCCCTCAAGGAGGGCCCTGTGTCTCAGGGAATTTCCTGGGAGTCAGAAGACAGATGCAGGCCCCACCCCATCACGGACCAGTGGAGAAGTCCAGCAGCGCCCAGCAGGGAACCTTTCCAGGTCCTACTAACCCGCAGACTAACGAGCCAGCCACAGGCCACGCCTGGAGTCGGAGTGTCTGGGAGGCCACAGGCGGCCCTGGGCGCTCCTCCCCTGTGGACGTGGACATGACCTGCGCTCTGTGCAGCAGCCCTCGGGCCATCCCAGGAGCTGTCCTCTCTTCAGGGAACAGTACAGTGAAAGGAAAGGAGGCCCTCACAGTGCGGGAAAGGGAGCCGTGCTGGCATAGAAGCCTCAGCCCGACAATCGCACAGGCATAGGTTCCAGGGATCCTGGCAAGGGACAGGCCTGCCACAAGAGTCACAGCATCAGGCAAGACCAACGCTGGCACCCCCCTCGGGTATTCAGAGGCCTGCAGTCCAGACACAGTACACCAGGCAGTGTCGTGTACTCTCGTCAGTGTTAGCTCGTCCCTTCTTCATCTATTTCCAGGAAAACTAAGCCTGGAAAGGATTTTATTAACCTTTTGCTCAGAAATCCCTTTCCCTCGCTAGGCCTCAGTTCCCTCATCTGAAAAATGCCCTCATTTGCTGCTGGGAATTGGGTGATATCTGACCATTTGATACCTGGCAGCCGGTTCCAGAATTTGAATGCCGTTCCTGCTGCTGCAACAGCCCTTTGGCTATCTTGACCGAGCCTGCTGGCCTGTGGATTTCCACTCTAGAGAGCTCTATGAGCCTTGTCTTCTCATAGTGGAAGGACAGAGGGGGTGGCCGTGAGCCCCAGAGGCTCGCTGCTTGGCCTGGCTGCTGACCCCTTGTGCACCCCACCTCTCTTGGAGGGAAGCCCAGGGCCGCCGGCCTGGGGCTCAGCTGCCTCTCTTCGCAGGTGGGCTGTAAGCTGGTCATGGTCTTCTTCCAGTACTGCATCATGGACAACTACTCCTGGCTGCTGGTGGAAGGCCTCTACCTTCACACACCCCTCGTCATCTCCTTCTTCTCAGAAAGGAAATGGCTCCAAGGATTTATTGCCCTCGGATGGGGTATGTTTCTCCAGGAGTACGGTGGCTGCGTGCTATGTGGGAAAGGACACTGAGGCAGAAGGAGAAGGGTGTGGGTTCCAGGTTCAGCTCTATACTTAGTTAAGTTCGTGAACTTGTGTGATCTTAGACAAGTTGCTTGATGGTTGACTCTCTGGCCGCAGTTTGTCTGTCACATGGGAAAAAATAGCTAAAATTTGGATGCTCCAATTTCTGGCATCCAAAGCCTTTTACAGTTTGATACCCGCAACACTGTTGCCTCGTCTTCCCCAGACGTTGCATCCATACGTCCTCATTCCTGCTTCCTTTTGTATCAGTTAGGGTGCTTTTGACTGTAGGTATCAGAAAACCTGGCTTAGATAGGCTTTAAACAGCAAAGAAATTAATTGGTTCATGTAACTGACAAGTCCAGGGATCACCAGCTTCAGGTGGGGCTGAATCCAGCAGCTCAACGTTTCTTTTTGTTTTTCTGCTTTGCCTTCTGTAACATCAGTGTTATCATTAGGTGCTCCCAATGTACCTGCCAGCAGCTCTGGGCTTCATCCTGGCTTCATTGTTACATCTGATGAAAGAGAGAGGCTGTGTCCAAGCACTCCCGGCAAATACCCTGAAATTCACTCTGATTGGACCAGCTGAAGTGTTATACACATCCTTGAACCAATCACAGGGGACTGATAGAATGGAATACACTGATTGGTTTAAGCTACTCAAACCACATAGCTTCCCAAAGGAAATTCAGGATTCAGTTTCCAGGAAGGAGTGGGAATGGTAGTAAGACAGCTAACTGCAGGCCCCATTGCTTCTCTTTCCCCTTTCCTTTCTGGTCAATGAAGATGATAATAATTCTGATTTCTTGAGCACCTACCGTATGCCAGGCTTTGAGCTCAACACTTTGCATGCATTATTTAATCATCACAACAACCTCCAGAGACCTCTTAGAGGAACCTTGCCTCAGAGACATGACATAACATGCTCAGCTCACACTGTAGACAAGGGTAGAACCAGAATTCAAACCAAGCCCTGTCTATTTGCAAAGCCCCTTAACTCTTATTCTGCCATAAACAAACATCCATCTATCCATCCTTCCGTCCATTCGTCCATCCCTCCATCCATCCATCAATTCCTCCACCTATCCATCCCTCCACCTATACATCCATCCATCCATCCTTTCCTCCGTCCATCCCTCTATCCCTTCCTGCCTCCCTCCCTCCATCCATCCATCAGTTGTTCATTTGATAAACATATGTAAGTTCCCCACTGGGTTCTAGACAGAGTCAGGTTTCTGTGAGTGACTCACAGGCTTACAGGGGTAGTCATGTGTAGTAGCCATTAGATTCATTTACTTTCTTCTTGGTGCCTTTAATTAAGAAGTGCCCCTGCCAGGAATGCCCCCCACTGTCTTTCCTTCTTGTCTAAACCCTTATGTGCAAGGGTTGTATCTCCTCATTAGACCATCAGGGAAGTTGCCTGAGCCAGCAGAGTTCACTGAGCCCTCCTGCTTCTGAACTCTGGCAGCCTGATTAGCACATGACCCTCAGTCATCAAATGTAGGGCTCTGCAGATCTGGATTTCCACATAGGTCAGTAATTCCAGAGAGCCTGGGACAAGGGACTTGCCTTATGCTGCTAACGCTGCCCCAGATGCCCCCGGTGTCTAGCCACCTCACTGAGCCTTGACTCCCAGATCTGCCAGGATTTCCCTGTATGAACGTGGACAGTTTCATCACCTATAATATCAGGATCATAATTTGCTGAACTTTCTTTGAGCACTTCTTTGTCCTCAGAAGGGCTTACGGAGATTACAAAAACAAAACCAAAAATGGTTCCATCGCTCCAGGGGTTTGTAGTCTAGCAAGGAGACAAAAGTGCATTGTGATATCTCCATCACGGGTTTTTAGGAGGTTTAAGTGAGATAATGAGAGCTTTCTTTTCTTACTCAAGTATATTTTTTAAATATTTGTTTATCTGGCTGCGCTGGGTCTTAGTTGCAGCACGTGGGATCTTTAGTTGAAGCAAGTGGGATCTTTTAGTTGCAGCATGTGGGACTTAGTTCCCTGACCAGGGATGGAACCCGGGGCCCCTGCATTGGGAGCACAGAGCCTTAGCCACTGGGCCACCAGGGCAGTCCCTCTTCCTCAAATATTTATTGAGCATCTACTATATGCCAGGCTCTGGGAATAGAGCAGCATATTAAACAGCAGCGGTTCCTTCTCTCCGTGTCTCTCTGCCTGCACAACCCCCAGGGCACATGAAGGGACTCAGGAAGGTCTAAAGCTGTCTGTTTGGGAGAGGCTCTTTTCTTGCAAAAGCAGCGACACCTGCCTCAGTTTGTACTCACCCCCCTCCCCAGAGATAGGTTGCTGAAATGAGTATGTGGCCACCATAAAACTCTGCAAAAAAAAAAAAAAATCTTAAGTAGGAAGAAAACTTACCGTAGTCCCATCTGTTGAACATTTTCTAGGGTTTCCTTCCAGACTTTTTTTATACTCCCAGTTTTTCCCACATGGTTGCAATCGTCCTGTATGTAGAATTTTGAATCTTGCTTCTTTCCATGAACACAGAAGCATGCTCTGTATTCTTTCAAATCTTCAGTAAACATTTTTAACCACTGTGTGGATGTATGTAACCAAATACCTATTTCTTGGATGTTTAGGTTGTTTCTCATTTTTCACTGTGATAAGTAACACAGTGAGGAATACTTTTGTGGGCAAAGCTTATTCCATGTGTAATAGAGAATACTGGAATTGAGACCCCTGAGTCAGAAGGCACAAGCTTTTGAAGTTTTTATTACTTGTCCAAAGCTTTTACTTTTTCAAGGTGGCTGGGGTGTCAGTCTGTGCCCAGGAAAGAGTGATACCTCTGGCTTTTATAGGAGCTGTGTCAAACTCCCATTCACTGAGGGAACTCAGACTGGTGGTGCTCCAGCTCCGGCTGCATTGGAACCATGCAGAGGGCACGTCAACCTGGTTGCCTGGGCCCCGCCCCACAGTCTCAGTCCAGTGGGCCAGCGGTGGAGCCTGAGACTCTGCATTTTTAACCAGGTC
>NW_006773749.1:0-7255 GCF_000442215.2 Lipotes vexillifer
TTAACAAATTGAAGGAGAAAAACCATATGATCATCTCAATAGATGCAGAGAAAACTTTCGACAGAAAAGAAAAAAGCAAAAACAAGCAAACAAAAATCCTGCCAAGAATGAATGAAGAAGAAACAGATAATTGAACAGATCTATCACTAGCAGTGACCTTTAATTTGTATTAAAAAAAAAAACTCAATCAAATAAAGTCCAGGACTGATGGCTTCTCAGGGTAATTCTACTGATCATATGAAGAAGAATTAATACCTATTCTTCTTAGACTATTCCAGAAAATGAAGAGGACAAAACATTCCCAAATTCATTTTGTAAGGTCACCATTACCTTGATATCAAAACTAGACAAAAAAAGAAAATTACAGGTCAATACCTTTGACGAATATAGATACAATACTCTTCAACAAAATATTAGCAAACCAAATTCAACAATATATAAAAAGGATCATTCCTCATGATCAAGTTGAGGCACAAGAATGCTTCAACACTCTCAAATCAGTCAATGTGATACATGACATTCAAACAAAGGAAGAAAATCTCATGATCATCTCAATAGACACAGGAAAAGAAGTTGACAAAAATTCAACATTCATTCATGATAAATACTCTCATCAAAGTGGTTATAAAGGGAACACATCTCAACATAATAAAGGCCAGTTAAGACAAACCCACAGCCAACATGACACTCAAAGGTGAAAAGCTGAAAACCTTCCCACTGAATGCAGGAACAAGGCAGAGATTCCCACTCTCACCACTTCTATTTATCATAAGTAATGGAAGTCCTAGACACAGCATTCAGACAAGAAAAAGAAATAACAGGCATCCAAATTGAAATGGGAAAAATAAAACTGTCACTAATTGCAGATAACATGATACTTTATATAGAAAACCCAAAGTCTCCATCCAAAAACTATTAGAACTAATAAATGAGTTCAGCAAAGTTCCAGGATAGAAGTTGAATGTACAAAAATGTGTTGCTTTTCTATATACATTCAGAAAGAGAAAGTAAAAAAGAAATCCCACTTAAAATTGCATCAAAAAGAATAAAATACTTAGGAATAAACTTAAACAAGGAAGTGAAAGATGTAAATTCTGAAAAATACAAAACACTGATGAAGGAAATTAAAGATCATAGAAAGAAATGGAAAGATATCTTGTGCTGTTGGATTTAAAGAATTAATAGTTACAATGGCCATACCACCCAAAACTACCTACAGACTTAATGCAACCTCTAACAAAATAACCATGATATTTCCAACAGAACTAGAACATGTTATTCTAAAATTCACATGGAACCACAAAAGACCCTGAATTGCATAAGCAATTTTGAGAAAAAAGAATAAAGCTCAAAGTATTACTCTCACAGACTTCAGAATACTAGAAAAAAGTAATCAAACCAGCATGGTATTGGCACAAAACAGATCCACAGATCAGTGGAACAAAATAGATGGCCCAGAAATAAGCCCACACATCTATGGTCAATGAAAATACAACAGACGAGGTAAGAATATACAATGGAAAAAAGACAGTACTGGAAAAACTAGACAGCTACATGTAAAACAATGAGATTAGAACATTGCCTCACACCATATTCAAAAATAATCTCAAAATATATTAAAGACCTAAATGTAAAATCTAAAACCATAAAAATCTTAGAAGAAAACATAGGCAGAAAAATCTTTTATGTAAATTTCATGTAGCAATATTTTTTGGATCTGTCTCCTTGGGCAAAGGAAAAATAAGTAAAAGTAAACAAATGGGACCTAATTAAACTTAAAAGCTTTTGCATAACAAAGGGAACCATCAACACAGTGAAAAGACCACCTACTAAATGGGATAAAATATTTGCAAGTAATATGACCAACAGGAGGTAAATATACAAAATACGGAAACAGCACATACAACTCAGTATCAAAAAAAACAAACAAACCAATCAAAAAATGGGCAGAAGACCTGAATGGACATTTTTCTGAAGAAAACAGAAAGATGGCTAACAGGCACATGAAAAGATGCTGAACATCACTAATTATTAGAGAAATGCAAATCAAAACAACAATGAGATATCCCCTCACACCTGTCAGAATGGCTATCATCAAAATGTCTACAAATGACAAATGTTGGAGAGGATGTGGAGAAAAGGGATCCCTTGTATGTTGTTGGTGGGACTGTAATTTGGTGCATCCACTATGGAAAATAGTGTAGAGATTCCTCAAAAAACTAGAAATAGTACTGCTATATGATCCAGCAATTTGACTCTTGGTTACATATTGAGAAAAAACCCCACTAATTCAAAAAGATACATGCACCCCAACGTTTATAGCAGCACTGTTTACAATAGCCAAGATGTGGAAGCAACCCAAATGCCCATCAACATATTAATAGGTAAGGAAGATGTAGGAGAATGTGTACATGGAATATTACTCATCCATAAAAAGAATGAAATTCTGCCATTTACAACAAGGTGAATGTACCTAGAGATTATTATTCTTAGTGAAGTAGGTCAGTCAAAGAAAGACAAATACTGAATGGTATCACTTATATGTGGAATCTACAATATAATTCAAGTGAACGTATATGCAAAACAGAGAGACTCACAAGTATAGAAAACAAATTAGTGGTTACCAAAAGGATGAGGGAAGAGAGGATGGGAAAATTAGGGGTATAGAATTAAAAGATATAAGCTACTATATATAAAATAGATAAGCAACAAGGATACATTTATAGTGCAAGAAATTATGGCCATTATTTTATAATGACTTTTAATAGGGTATAATCTGTAGGAACACTGAATCACTATGCTCTACACCGGAAACTAATATAATATTTAAATCAGCTATACCTCAATAAAAAACAAACAAAAAACATTTGATAACATGTAATATTAAATATGCTTGAATAATTATCATAAAAACATAAGTATTTTTATTTTTTAAAAGGTAAAATGGGAACTAAAAATTACAAGATTGTGTGAGAGAAAGTGTTCAGTGGATAGCTAAAGCATCCTAAGGAAATTCTCAGGATAAGAAAAGAAATACTGAATAACAGTAGTTCTGTTAGAAAAATGTATGATGTGTAAATTTTGTAAATGTTGTACTGCGTATCAGCAGAGTGTTCTTTTTATTGCTGAGTAGTTATCTCACTGTGTGCATATGCTATGCTTTGCTGTTTCAGTCACTGGTTGATAGATATTTGAGTTGTTTTCAATTTTTTTGCTATTATGAATAATGCTGCAATGAACATTTATGTACAAGTCTTTGTGTGAACCTCTGGGTTATGGCAAATTTATGTTTAACTTTTAAAGATGCTTCTTAACTGTTTTCCTAATAGATGTACACTTTTACATTCCCTCAAGTCACGCATGAGAGTTCTAGTTCTTCACATTCTCACAAACCCTTGTTATTGTCTGTTTTTTGTTTAGAACCATCTGAGTGGGTTTGAAGTTATATAGCATTAGTTTATTAATCATTTATTTAATTATTTAATTTTAAATGTGCCGTTTTGAATTAGTAAAATCTTTGAGAAACTGACCGTGACCCCTCCCTAGGTCTCTGAATTCCTAAATCTTTAATCTACTATGTAGTGTTGTTTTAAAAATTATGATATAGCCATAATTCATTCATTGATTCATTCATTAATTGATTTTTCCATTCAACAATGATTAATTGAATACCTACAATAGGTCAGGCAAAGTTCTGGGATAAAAAGATTAGTTAACATGATTCCTGCCCTCAAAGACTTACTAACCTAATTGGAACCATGGACCTAGATAGTAAGAGTTACAATACAATGTAATAGATGCAAATAAAGTACAAAATGTACTCATTTTCTGCTCTAGTTAATCTTAATATGTCAAGGCCTTTCAGTTACCATTTTCCTTCATCATGAGAACATCTTTCTCACATGCTCAAGGTTGATTTCTAGTGGTAAGGGAATTAGGTTGGAATGAGGAGCTTACTTCCAACAACACTATTGTGGGCTTCATATTTCACTTTAGTCCGTTATCAAGGCTACTATAGATAGGAGTTCAGAACTTGATATGATGAAAACACCCCAGTTTCTGTTCTTGCATCTTAAAGTAGAAAGATCAGATACTATTTCCAGTAGTTGTCAATCTAAGGATATTTGTTGTCCATCTAAGGATAGGCCATTCCCTTGATACACACTAAGTTTTGCTTGAGGAAGCAGCTGGAATGAATAGAGATAAATTCTGAGATTCTGAGAACAATGGCATTTGAAAGCCATTTGTATCAGGTAAAGAGGGCAATCCCTAAAGTAGGTCTTCCTCTATTGTTCTTGTGATTTTTGCTTTATTGTATGCCCACATATAACGACACCACTTTGTACATCCAGTGAATGACTAACTTGCACAAAATTCATCTACAGATTTTAAACATTAATAAAAAGAAGGGATTCCTGTGATTGTTTGGTACTTCCCCTGACCTTTAGATAAGACTTAACTAAATTATTTCAGGTAGACATTTTCATAACTTATTAAATAGGGAAGAAATTCTACAACCTATTCCACATTGTTCAGAAGTCCTAAAGTCTATGATTTAACATGGAAAATAAACTAGGAAGTTGAAGAATTTATATAGCTCATATCTAAAACACACATGACTAAATTAGCTGAATTTTCCAGAGTATGACAGATATACATTTAAAATCTTGGTGAAGCATGCCATGAAATTATATTTTGTTCATTAATTCTGTCAGTTCACAAGCACTTATTAGGTATGGGTAATATATCAGGCAATACGTTAATTACCATAGGTAATTAACCTATGGTAATTAATAGGTTTTTAATTAATAACCTATGGTAATTAATAGGTTTTAAATTAATAACCTATGGTAATTAATGTTAATTACCATATGTAATTAACCTACGGTAATTAATAGGTTAATTAACATTAATAAATATGTTAATTACCATAGGTACACAGATAAGAGAAAGATGATTCTCAATTTAAAGGAACAGACTCATTGGAGAGACAGATCTGTAAACAAACAATTACCACACAATATAGTAAGCATAGAAAAAATCATCAGGACAAGAATGAGGCAGTTTTAGGGAACATGTCTAAAGGAGAAGATTCTTGAGTTGTGTCTTAAATATTTGCTGCTCAAAGTGTGGTTTACAAACCAGTGGTATTTACAACAGCTGGAATGCTGGTAGAAGTGTAGAATTTCAGGTAGTTCTCCATACATATCAAATAAGAATCTGCATTTTAATAAGATCTACTGGTTATTTGTATGGCATTAAACTTTGAGAAGTTTTGCCTTAAAGTATTCTTAGGAATTCTCAGATGGATTGGAGGAAGGAAAGAATATTCTATGGAAGTAGGAACAATATGTGTAAAGAGACTACATTGGGCAGGGAGTCCCTACAATAGTGGATTCTGAGACAAAGATTTGTGTACAAGCAGTTTATTTGGGAGGAAGCATTGATAGGGAAGTGGGAACAAGGCAAGGAAGGTTACAATGACATAAAGAATATTTTTCTAATAGGTTTCCTCTGTGAGTAGCTAGGACTCAGTCCCTTGGGAGAACCTTAGGAAATAGTACAGAATATGACTTGGTGTTATTCACCAATTCCAGTAATTTTGTGGTTGAGAGCTGCTCCCAGGAAATGTTAATTCTCCAGAATTTTAGAATTTCCACAGGTTTGGGCTCTATGGGCTTTGGTCACCAAAGAAAGCCTTCAGGCAAAGAGATGTAGGTACAAACCAGCAGTTTGATGTTCACAGAAATGGTGAAGGCTGAGGGGATATATGTGGGTAACAATGGTGGTTGCTATAGGGATCAAGGCATGAGACAGCACTACAGGGTTTTCTGAAGGAATTTATGGTTACTCAGCATTCTGGAAGGACAGGAAGTGAGTGTATAAGTATCAGAATCCAAGGCTGCCTAGATATACAGGAGTCCAATCATAAAGAGTCCTGTGAGGAAGATACACTATGGTAGCTGAGGTTCATTCTGTGGGCCATTATGTATTTTTAAAATGGAGTGCTGTGATAGAAATTTTATTTTTAGAAAGATTGTTTTGAAGATAGTTGAGAAGATGAATGGGAGTCAGTGAGGTTGAAGGCAGAGGGCCAATAAGAATTATATAATCTTAATTACAGCTTCTTTAGTTAGGATATCACTGTTAACATACTGGATTAATCAATATCTCTATCAGACTTCTAAGATGTTCATAGCATTTTTGCAAGTAGCAAACTACGAAGTATCATGTCTCTACCTTTCTTTGTCTTTAGTTTATTAAGATAATCTATTCAAACTGAAGTCCAGTCAACATATTTGTGCCCTTTTTGCCTATTAATAAGTGTTGGTGTGTTCAAGTTCAACATGGATTTGTATATTGCATAGGTCTTGAATGCCCTACCTGATGCCTACTGTCATTCTTTTTTATTTTTTAACAAAACTATAGTTCTTCTGAGAACACAGGACATTATTTATACTAATAATTTTATTTTTATCAAATAGAACTTTAGGTCATTCCCCAATTAATAAATTAATATTCTACCCTGCTCATAGGCATTAGTCATATTTTATTTTGATTATTGCCGCATCTCATATAATAGGAATTTCTTGGTTATTGCTATACTCACTCATATCAAAGTGTTGCATACCATTTCTCTTTAGCTAAGTTATGTAGAATACTGTTTCTTAAGCCAGAGGAATAATGGTTTGTTTCCTAATCCTTCTGAGATTAAAAATCTGTGGTGTTAAACATGAAAGAGATACCTGTTGTGTCACTTCAAAATTTTAATTTTAATTTTTCTGTTGCATGTGTATGTATGTATGTAAAATGTCATGTTTTTCAGACCTTGTTTCAGTCTCTGAAGTGTATTGAAAAGCCTCATTCTGTATTCTCCATTACGGACATCATTATAAAGATTTGATGTTGATTAAAGTAATAATTGACTTTATTAAGCCAAACTTCTTTGTTCACATTTATATCAGTTGAGATGAACCTTTTCCCCTTAATGTTTAAAATTTTTAAATTATTATTATTTTTTCATATGCTTATTTTCTATCTGCATATTTCCTTTTTGAAAAATATCTTTATTGAAGTATAATTGCTTTAAATGGTGTGTAAATTTCTGCTTTATAACAAAGTGAATGAGTTATACAAATACATATATCCCCATATCTCTTCACTCTTGCATGTCCCTCACTCCCACCCTCCATATCCCACCCCTGTAGGTGGTCACAAAGCACTGAGCTGATCTCCCTGTGCTATGTGGCTGCTT
>NW_006773750.1:0-245 GCF_000442215.2 Lipotes vexillifer
GTCTGTGGATATTTGTGTTTGAAGGGAGGTCATGCATGTGTTTTTGTGAGAGTGTGTAAGAGTCAGTGTTGTATTTGGAGGGTGTGATGCAGGCGTACTCAAGGAGTTGGTGGTTAGGTGTTTGTAATTTGGTGTTTGGGGAATATGTTTACATGTGTTTTTTTCTCCCAAGAATTTGGGGATTTGTGTGTTACTAATGGTGGATTTGGAAGGATTATCTGCATATGCATAAGGGCAATGTCAGG
>NW_006773751.1:0-28345 GCF_000442215.2 Lipotes vexillifer
CTGAATTTGATGTGTGGATTCGGAGAGGGAGAGAGATAGGAGCTCCTGAGGGTGACTGTGGAAAAAACTATAAAGCAGGTAAGTAGGACAAACAGCATCAAGCCAGGTAGACATTTCTCCTTCTTGCATTTTTACCACTTGGGCAAGCAACTGCTGCTGAGTTCTTTCTTCTATATTTTAGTCCGTGGTTAGCAAAAGGGATTAAACTCTCATGTCCACTGTGGTGGTTGGGTAGTAGATACTGGGAGGACTGTGTTGAGAAGAACTCTGAGGCCACACCTATGCCAGAAAGTGTTGGGATGCCCTGCTTTCTGTTCTATTGGGTCCAGTAGCTGATGAGTCTAGGAAGCTGGCAGTTAGTACTGGCTGACATTCCTGTTCAGCATCATTAAATTTCATGGAGGAACAAATCCTAGTTTAAAGGTGAAATTCTGGATCTCCAGGGATCAGGCAGGGAAGAACTAGACTGACTGTCTCACAGTTTGTCACACAGACTTCAGCCCTGGCAAAGCTCTGAAACAGGGAGTGTAGTCATTGGCACCTTTTGGCTCCAGTGTCCTCTGCAGGCTGCTCTGGGTCATGATCTAGGAAATGTCCTTTTACCCCTGATCTTTATTTTTTGTACAAAACCTAAATGTCTAGTGATTTATTCTCAGAGTCTCGTGGTTTTCTCCAAACTGACAGTTTTTCTAACAACCAAAAAAAACTCATGAAAGACTCCTAAGAATTAAGTCCCTTTTTTCCGTGCCTCCCATCAGCTCCTGCATTAGGATGTTTCTGGAGGTGATGCCTTAAGCCAAAGGAGTGGCTGAAGGTGATGTTGGAGGCACTAGAGCAAGCTGGTGGTTGGGGGTCGGGGGGATCAGAGGCCACATGCAGATGCAGCCACTGAGGGGCAAGATTGGGGTGCAGCTCGGTGCCTATCCTATCCTGTCCGACCTGTAGGTGAAGAGCTGGTGGATTTCTGGATTCTTGCTGAGAAGATCCTGAGCACAGATGAGATGGACATGGAAGTGAGAGACTATTAGCTGTCCCTCCTCTGAAGGCCACCCATCTGCAGGAAAGCTCGCAGGTAGTGACTCTCTGCAACATGAACATCAGTGAGAATTTTAAAGCATATCCGAAGTGAAATCCCTGGTAGATATTAAGAAAAATTCAATCCAGTGTCTGATAGTCCTCAGTCTCTTGCCTTGCAGACTGCTACCCTCTCCATCAGGGATATCAGTGGGAACCCCAACCCTAAAACAGGGAAGTGCTTGAGAGAGACCAGTTGTCCTGAAGCTGGTATATGCCTGTTCCTGAGATAGTACTTGTCAGTGAAGAGTGGCTGGCAAGAATGAAGGGGAATTGGGACAGTGTGATTGAATAGCTCCTGCACATCAAAGCCTGCATGGCGTGTTTTGTTTTGTTTTTGTTGTTGGTTTGTTTTATTTTTCAATTGGGATTCTTGAGAACAAACTACAGTCCACAGGCCAAATGCAGTACATGTGGTCTATGAGCTAAGAATATTTTTGTATTTTAAAGGCTTAAAGAAGATGAAGACTGTGCAACAGAGACTATATACGGCTCACAAAGCATAAAATACTTACTACTGGCTCTTTACAGAAAAAAGTTTGCCAACCCATTCTCTAGAACATCAGATTCATTCAAATGTATTTATTTATTAACTGAGAAGGTGTTCCTAACCCAAATACAAATGTGTTCCAGAAGATTCGCTGTTTGAGCTTAGTCACACTCCTCTTTATTCATATAGATAACTAAGAATTGATGACATTAAAATCAGGGCTAGTTGGGAATTTTTGCAATTTGTCCAGTCCAAACTCTTTCCTTCAGTCAGATCTAACTTTGAGAAATCCCATTCAGAGGTGCATGTTTCCTGTTCTTGAACATGTTTTTGCGTACCTCTTGCTTTCCTTTACAATAACTTTCAGTGGTCTGAAAAGTAACTTGAGGAATCCCACAAAATGGTTATTTCTCTGGGGAAGAAGGAAGGTAACCAGAGGAAGGGGTCACTGTGTGTTGAACAAACCCTAAAAACATGTTCACTATATATCTGACCTGTCTACACCCCAGGACACAAAAACATTTGGAAAAATTCAAAAACCTCACCATTCCACATCATATTCATCCTTTATCTTTCTTTCCAGAGGCCCTTCTGAACCTTTCCGTCTGGCATCCCAACCAGTCAACCACCAGGAGGGAAATCCTGAGTCACATGCAAAAAGTGGCTCTGTTCAAACTCCAGAGCTATTGGCTCCCAAACTTTTACACCCACGCTAAGATGATCATGGCCAAGGAGGAATCGTGCCAGGCTCTGATGCAGGAATACGAGACTCGTCTGTACAGTATCTGTTATACCCACGTAGGAGGGCTCCCTCTGGGTATGAGCATCAAAAAGGGGCACCACCCAAGAAGTGGTACTAGAGCAGGAAGGCCAAGAGGAAGATGTGGCAGTTGATAGACCATGGCTCTTGGTCTCTGGAAGTGAATACCAATCCAGATACCAACACTTTGCTCCCCCAGGAGCTGTTTCCTCAAGGCAAGTTGGTTATACAAATGCCTTCCCCAAAAGAGACCTCTTTAAAGGGGAGAATCATCAGTTTCCAGGAAAAGGATGTTCTCTGTGCCAAGAAGTCCAATGTGAAGAACAAAGCCAAGAGCCACCTCCGCATGGAGGGCCTCTTTGAGACATCATTCTTTACCCACCTGAGCACTGTCACCCCCATCATCAATGACTCCCCCCACATGACAATTAAGAAGGCCGTGGAGCAAAACCTCTCCTTGGGGTACACCCGCTGGGCCTTGTGTGCTGATGCCTGTTCAGGGAGTCCCTTCCGGGACCACCTGAAGAAGCAAAATTTGAAAGTGGAGGTCCAACTCCTGGACCTCCGGCAGGACCTGCACGATTTCCTCAGTGTCCTCATGAGTAACAGGAAGACTGGGAAAGCCATCTTTTGGCACGTGCTGGGCAACCGGATCTATGAGCTCTACCTGAATGAGCAGATTGGTCTACGCCTACCACTAAAATCCCAAACCATCAAAGGCCTGAAGGAGCTGCTGCCATCTGGGGATGTGAACACCTCTGGATTCCCAGAGCCCAGAAGGAGATCTGCAATGTAGGCCATGCCTCACAGAGATGGGTTGGTATCTGGAAGATTAGGTCAAGACTGACCAAAAATCCTATCTGGCCATCTATCCTGGCTAACTTAATGATATAACTACCCACACAACACTTTCCATATTGAAGAGTTGGTTGATCACTTAGGAGCAAGTTATATAAATTCCCAAGAAGCAGCCAAAACTCCAAAGTAGGATGGAGGCGGAGGAGTGGTCTTCAATTCCCCCTTATACGGAGTCACCCAAAACTGTGAACCTCGGACTGTTCTACTGAGGGAAGTTTTAAGAACTCTGTTCTAAATCTCATGTACTGAAATACAGGGTCTCCGTTTCCTAGACTAGCCATCACGGAAATGGCCAAATGTGAGGGTTTATTCTTTATTCTTTATTATTATTATTATTATTATTATTATTATTATTTTTGCGGTACGCGGGCCTCTCACTGCTGCGGCCTCTCCTGTTGCGGAGCACAGGCTCCGGACGCTCAGGCTCAGCGGCCATGGCTGACGGGCCCAGCCGCTCCGCGGCATGTGGGATCCTCCCGGACCGGGGCACAAACCCGTGTCCCCTGCATCGGCAGCCGGACTCTCAACCACTGCGCCACCAGGGAAGCCCGGGAGGGTTTATTCTTATCCCCAAACAGTAGATAAAAGCATGGGACTATCCTGGAGACTCGCAGGAAGTAATAGTTTGATGATTGTAAGTCAAGATCTTGGCAGAAAACAAATGGTGGAGCCAAATTGGGTAACAGATGAGCGCTTAATAAAAAGGCACTACTTACAAAGGAGGGTAGGGAAACCACAGTAGATACCCCGTGCAATACCCCAGGGCCAGTAAGGGTGGGCCACCTTCATCATTCTTAGGCCTGAAGAGTGGAAGAGAGGGAGCAGTTACCAGAACCAGGGGATAAAGAGCTGTGCAGAGTGGAACACTTGGCAGGAGCTGTGATTGTCAGTAGAGGGACGTCTGGAAGGCTCAGGGGGAATAGCTATTCCAAGCTCACTCTCCACCTTTTGTTTCCCTTCTCCTACCAGCTCCGGATATATCCAACGAGAGGTCAAGGGAGTGTGTTAGTGTGTCCATACAGGTTAATTTCCCCGGGCGCAAGCAGGGTGAAGAAGGGTAGAGAGTGGACCTGGAGGGCAGTGGCTATAAACAAAGAGCTATTTGGTGCATTACAACATATTTACCTGATAAGCACACTCATTACCTCCTTTGGGCTTCTTAGCGCCTCCAAGCAGCAGACAGGGTAGTATTATTGACACTACTATACAACTGAGGAAAACGAGACTTAGAGAGGGTGTGTGGATTAGCCCAAAGGCATGCAGCAGACTAGCGGAGGAATCAGGGTTAGAACTCAGGAGTCCTTGGCTCTAAATCCAGCACCTTAATTATCCAGGGTTGCACATCTGGGCAGTGTAGGGATGAGATCAGTGGGTCCACAGCCAAAGCTGTTTGCACAGTTCTCGAGTAGCAGAAGCTCCAGAGAAGTCCTCCCTCCCCTCCCTTCCCCATCCTTTGTAGAGGCATTTGGGGCTAAAGGCTTAGGTAGGCTGTGCTTTCTGGATCAGCAAGTCCACACAGTAAAGCTCCCTCTCTAGGCCTTTGGTCTTCAGCAAGGATATTGAAGGTATTTGTGTTATCCATAATGCTGGACTATCACAGTTTCTAAGATTAAAAATCTTGGTATCATCTATGACTCTCCTCTTCGTCTCATACTCACATCTAGTCTACCAGTGAATCCAGTGGGTTCAACCTTAAAAATATATCCAGAGTCTGGTATTCTTCCCCTCACCTGTTACAACCACTCTCATCCAAGCCCTGTCCAAACTCGCCTAGATCACTATAGTGGCCTCCTACCTGATGCCTCTGGGTCTGCTTTGGGCCCTCAGCAGGTTCATTTCCAGTGTGGCCACAGTGATTCTGCCAGAACATAAACTGTGTAATTTAACTGAAAGTAAGTAAAGGAAAGTCAGTGAGGACCTTGAAAAGAGATGGCTGTCTCCAGTAAAAGCCAAAGCCCTTGCTAAAACCAACAAGGTCTACACTATCTGTCCTCTGCCTCTCCTCTCTGGCTTCATCTTCCTCTGCCTCTGTGCTCATCACAGTGGCTAAGCCAGACACACCCCTAGCTCGGTTGTGCTGCTCCTGCTGTATGTAACGTGCAGACTCCTGCACGGCTGAGTCCCCCACTCCCTCAGGTCTTTACTCAAGTCATCTCATGAGGCCTTCCCTGCCCATTTGATATAAAACACCAACCTTATCTCCATTTTACTTTTCTCCTTAGCACTTATCACAATCTGGATCAATGCATCCATCCTTCCATACATACATACATACATACATACACTTTGTGTGCATTCATGTATAATACATGTATAATCCTTACAATGCACATGTATGCATTTGTGTATACAATGTACATCTATCATATACACATATAATATACTTGTACTATATTTCAAATGAATACACTATATATATGTTATGTATGTTATATATATTGTGTTATATATATATATGTATATATAAATACATATATATTTAACTTAATTTGCTTATTTTCCTTCTCCCTATGAGGGCAGAAGTTTTCATCTGATTCGTAACTGCTGTCTCCACAGCATCTAGAAAACTACTGGCAGTGCAGTGTTTAGTTCTCAGTAGGGCTGATAGACAGTCAAATGTCAACAGACATTTGTTGAATCAATCAGTCCTAGTTGGAGATAACCCTTCTTTGGGCTTTTCCACAATCTTTTCTGGTCTGAGACACCTGTCTCAGCGAGAACTCTGATTTTCATCCACCTGTTCAACCATCCTCCAATTATACAATCAGTTTTTGTTGAATGCTGATAGCATGCCAGCTAATATGTCTATATCCTGACTTTTGACTCACCGATGTGGAAACAGAGTCTACGTGGAATAGAGGAAATTACTCTAGAATTTGTCCTAATTCTAGAGAATTGGGACAAAATCATATTTTGTTATTATATTTGTGAATTCAATAAGTTTATACTTATGTTGAGAATAATATACGGTAAAAGGTAAATAAGTAGAGAGAAAAGGGTGTGAACCTGGAAGACAGAGCATCAGCCTTAAAGTCTGCTCTTGCTTCTAACCAAAGAGGGGAAGATTGAGAGATGGTGCTGAAGATGTCTGGGGTATGCAGTTTCATAGACACTGATCGGAGACCAAGTAGGATGACAAGAAATTTAACTAAAATTTCCTTAATTAAATAAAATCTAATGGAAAATAGATTCATAGTTACCAGAGGCTGGGGGGAAGGAAAATGGGGAGTTGTTTCTTAATTAGTACAGAGTTTCCATTTGGGGTGATAAAAGGTTTTGGAAATAGACGGTGGTGATTGTTGCATAATGATGCATGTAATTAACGCCACTGAATTGTACACTTAAAAATGGTTAAAATGGCAAATTCATGCTATATATATATTACAACAATAAAAAGTTTCTTTTTGAAAGAAAGTAAAAGATACAAAGGACATTGAGTTTTAGTGAGGAGAGCAGACAGCAGTGAATTTGAATTCTAGCTTCTCCACTTTCAAATCATTTGATCTTAAGCAGAAGGCTGCCGGGCCCCTTTGATCCTTGTCTCATCAGTACAATGGGGAGCATAATGGCTCCCTCAAAGAAAGACACTGTGTGTATAGTGTCTGGCAAGTGGTAGTACACAAATGTTCACCTCTTACGACCCTTAATCAGAACCATAGAACCTTAGAATAGGACGAAGCTCTCGAGGTTCCCTCAGCCTCCCCTCTCATTGTACAGATGATAGAGCAGGGTCTAAGGTCCCACTGCTGTTTCCTGACAAGTTTGGAGCCAGTGTCCAGATTTCCCCAGTCTATGGCAGAGTCAGCAAACTTCAGTCCGGGAGCCAAATGCAGCTTACCTCCTGTATTTGAATAATCAGTGAGCTAAGAGTGGTTTTACATTTTTTAAATGGTAGAAAAATATCAAAAGAAGAATTCATCATGCCACATGGGTATTATATGAAATTCAAATTTCAGTGTCCATAAATAAAGTTTTATTGCAACACAGTTATGACCGTTTGTTTACATGTTGTCATGTGCTCTAACTACACAGTTGAATCATTGCAACAGAGATCGTTTGGTCTGTGGCCCACGCAGACTAAAATATTTACTATCTAGCTCTTTACACACTGTTCTGAGGAGAGGCCAAGAAGGTTTACCAAGTGATGGACAAACACAGTTCTGAAGGAAACACTAATACATTCTAACAAAAAAGAATTACAGAAAAATAAAATATAGGGACTTCCCTGGTGGCACAGTGGTTAAGAATCCGCCTGCCAATGCAGGGGACACGGGTTTGATCCCTGGTCAAGGAAGATCCCACATACCGTGGAGCAACTAAGCCTGTGTGCCACAACTACTGAGCCTGAGCTCTAGAGCCCACGGGCAACAACTACTGAGCCTGAGTGCAACAACTACTGAAGCCCGCGTGCCTTAGATCCCATGCTCCACAACAAGAGAGGCCACTGCAATGAGAAGCCTGTGCACCACAATGAAGAGTAGCCCCCGCTTGCCGCAACTAGGGAAAGCCCGCACCCAGCAATGAAGACCCAAAGCAGCAATAAATAAATAAATAAATAAATAAATAAATAAATAAATAAATAAATTTAAAAAAAGAAGAAAAGGAAAAATAGTTCAAATTTTATTTAGGTCTTCTGCCCATTTTTGGATTGGGTTGTTTGTTTTTTTGTTATTGAGCTGCATGAGCTGCTTATAAATTTTGGAGATTAATCCTTTGCCAGTTGCTTCATTTGCAAATATTTTCTCTCATTCTGAGGGTTGTCTTTTGGTCTTGTTTATGGTTTCCTTTGCTGTGCAAAAGCTTTGAAGTTTCATTAGGTCCCATTTGTTTATTTTTGTTTTTATTTCCATTTCTCTCGGAGGTGGGTCAAAAAGGATCTTGCTGTGATTTATGTCATAGAGTGTTCTGCCTATGTTTTCCTCTAAGCGTTTGATAGTTTGGCCTTATATTTAGGTCTTTAATCCATTTTGAGCTTATTTTTGTGTATGGTGTTAGAGAGTGATCTAATCTCATACTTTTACATGTACCTGTCCAGTTTTCCCAGCACCACTTATTGAAGAGGCTGTCCTTTCTCCACTGTACATTCCTGCCTCCTTTATCAAAGATAAGGTGACCATATATGCATGGGTTTATCTCTGGGCTTTCTATCCTGTTCCATTGATCTATCTTTCTGTTTTTGTGCCAGTACCATACTGTCTTGATTACTGAAGCTTTGTAGTATAGTCTGAAGTCAGGGAGCCTGATTCCTCCAGCTCCGTTTTTTGTTCTCAAGATTGATTCGGCTATTCGGGGTCTTTATTTCTCCAAAGATATACAGATTGCCAACAAACACATGAAAGAATGCTCAACATCATTAATCATTAGAGAAATGCAAATCAAAACTACAATGAGATATCATCTCACACCAGTCAGGATGGCCATCATCAAAAAATCTAGAAACAATAAATGCTGGAGAGGGTGTGGAGGAAAGCGAACACTCTTGCACTGCTGGTAGGAATGTGAATTGGTACAGCCACTATGGAGAACAGTATGGAGGTTCCTTAAAAAACTACAAATAGAACTACCATATGACCCAGCAATCCCACTACTAGGTATATACCCTGAGGAAACCAGAATTCAGAAAGAGTCATGTACCAAAATGTTCATTGCAGCTCTATTTACAATAGCCCGGAGATGGAAACAACCTAAGTGCCCGTCGTCGGATGAATGGATAAAGAAGATGTGGCACATATATACAATGGAATATTACTCAGCCATAAAAAGAAACGAAATTGAGCTATTTGTAATGAGGTGGATAGATCTAGAGTCTGTCATACAGAGTGAAGTAAGTCAGAAAGAGAAGGACAAATACCGTATGCTAACACATATATATGGAATTTAAGAAAAAAAAAATGACAAAGCGAGAGAGAGGCATGGACATATATACACTACCAAACGTAAAATAGCTAGCTAGTGGGAAGCAGCCGCATAGCACAGGGAGATCAGCTCGGTGCTTTGTAACTGCCTGGAGGGGTGGGATAGGGAGGGTGGGAGGGAGGGAGACGCAAAAGGGAAGAGATATGGGAACATATGTATATGTATAACTGATTCACTTTGTTATAAAGCAGAAACTAACACACCATTGTAAAGCAATTATACCCCAATAAAGATGTTAAAAAAAATAAAGATTATAGTCTAAACATAAAAAAAAAAAAGCTAAAAATAGAGTTGCCATATGATCTAGCAACCCCACCCCTGGGCATATATCTGGAGAAAACTATAATTTGGAAAGATACAAGCACCCCAACGTTCATAGTAGCACTATTTACAACAGTCAAGACATGGAAGAAACTTGAACATCCACTGACAGATGAATGGATATAGAAGATGTGGTATATATATACAATGGAATATTACTCAGCCAAAAAAGAATGAAATAATGCCATTTGCAGCAACATGGATGAACCTAGAGAGTATCATGTTACATGAAGTTAAGTCAGAAAGAGAAAGACAAATACCATACAATATCACTTATATGTGGAATCTAAAATGTGATAAAAATGAACTTATTTACAAAGCAGAAACAGACTCAGAGACATGGAAAACAAAGTTATGTTTACCAAAGGGGAAAGGAGGTGGAGGAGGGATAAATTAGGAGTTTGGGTTTAGCAGATACAAACTATTCAATACTATATATAAAATAAATAAACAACAAACTCCTACTGTATAGCACAATATATGTAACATACACTCAAAATCAATACCCAGAATATATAGACAAAACATTAATAGGCGAACAAAAACACAACTTAATACAAAAAAATAGTAGGATATATAAGTAACTATGACTCAGAAGAAGAGCAAATGATTAATAAAGATAAAAATATGTTAACCTAAGGACTTCCCTGGTGGCACATTGGTTAAGAATCCACCTGCCAATGCAGGTGACATGGGTTTGATCCTTGGTCTGGGAAGATCCCACATGCCAGGAAGCAACTAAGCCCGTGCACCACAACTACTGAGCCTGAGCTCTAGAGCCCACGAGCCACAACCACTGAGCCCTAGTGACACAACTACTGAAGCCCGCATGCCTAGAGGCCATGCTCCGCAAGAAGAGAAGCCACCACAATGGGAAGCTTGTGCACCGCAACGAAGAGTAGCCCCTGCTCACTGCAGCTAGAGAAAGCCCGTGCGCAGCAACGAAGACCCAACACAGCCAGAAATAAATAAATAAATAAATAAATAGGCAGACTGAAATAGAGCTGTTCAAAACACAAATAAAAAATTTTTTTGAATTTTATTTTATTTAATTTTTTATACAGCAGGTTCTTATTAGTCATCAAAAAAATTATTTTTAAAAATGTTAACCTAAACAATTTTGAGAAAAACAGATTTAAATAAAGTAGGATCTTTTTTTCACCATCAGGTTGCCAAAAATTGTTACAAGTTTTGAAGAAACAATATTATCCACTGCCAGAGAAGATTAGGGAAAAAGGAATTATCATACACTGTAGGTGGAAATATGAATTGGTCTACATTTCCTTGAAGTCAGCTTGGTAGACTTTTGGTGTGCCAGAATTTAAAGTGCATATATCCTTCAAGCAAACAATTCCACTTCCTGCTACCTGCAGTGGAAATTTGTCATGTGAGCCTAACAACATCTTTGAAATAGCCTCCCAACACTTTCATCAGTTTCCACATTGTCAGGCCTGCCTTCCTGATAGATTTCTGTTTTTAACCCCTGACCTCCCTTGTAGCCAGCTAGGGTACAGGCATGTGACTAGTTAGACACACCCACTTAAGATTTCAACTGAGAATTGAGCAATGTAAGAAAACTGAACCTGCATGGGGTCTCTATTCTGTAACAATAGTAGTGGCAAAGATGGCAGCCTCTGTTCATCACCAAGCTGGTTTGCCCTGTAGTTCTGAGGTCAGTGCCAGAAGCAAAAACCTAAGCCCATCTGACAGTGAAGTCCTGGGCATTGGTCCTTCAAACTTAACCTGGAGCCTTTCTCCAGCCTTCCTAATGATTCTGTGAACTAACATCTATTTTAATAAATTTCTTTCCCTTAAACTAGCCAGAATGGATTCTTGTCTGTAGCTAAGAACTCTTTCACAGTGTCTATTCTAGAAATACTCACATATCTACACAAAAAAACATGTACAAGAATAGTCACTGAAGCACTGTGTCCCTAGGTAGCTTTATTTATTTTTTATAAATTAATTTGTTTTTATTTATTTACTTTTGGCTGCATTGGGTCTGCATTGCTGCGCTGGCTTTCTCTAGTTGCAGCAAGCAGGGGCTACTCTTTGTTGCAGTGCGTGGGCTTCTCATTGCGGTGGCTTCTCTTGTTGCACAGCACAGCCTCTAGGCATGCGGGATTCAGTAGTTGTGGCACGCAGGCTCAGTAGTTGTGGCTCGTGGGCTCTAGAGTGCAGGCTCAGTAGTTGTGGATCATGGGCTTAGTTGTTCCGTGGCATGTGGGATCTTCCCAGACCAGGGATAGAACCTGTGTCCCCTGCATTGGCAGGCGGATTCTTAACTACTGTGCCACCAGGGAAGTCCGCATAGATAACTTTAAATAATAAATGTTCACCAGTAGGGGAATGGGTAAACAAATTAAGGGGTACTATGAACTAGGAATAGGGGAGATCTGTATCTTAAAAGATCTCCAAGATGAAGTGAAAAAAGTTAAATGCAGAAAATATGGGGCATATGATCCAGGTTTTGGAGACAGTTGTGTTCTTGTTAACTTCAGAAAGCCTTAAATTTTCTCCTTATACCTGTCAAGAATGGCTAGGACCATAGAGCAATCAAGAGAGAGGACATCTTGATGGGTGTGACTTGCTTTACTTAACATACCCGACAGCATATTTTATCTCCATTTGAATAATGATCCAATTGGATTTTAACCTATAATTAATGTGACTCTATAATTTATTATTTAAACTTGGACACAAGAGAGAAAAGATGCAAAATTAACTCTTCCACTGAAACAACAGGTAAACACCAAACTACTCCAGGCAAATCAGGATCTATGGTTACCCTACCATAACCTAAAAAGAGATGTGCCGTATATTTTCAATTTGCCCCTCCAAATCCATCTTTCACCTCCACCCTTCTCCCTCTCCCAGGAGACTGCGCTGGTCTGTAACACATCATTGAGCCCCCTTATCCTCTGGCTTCGGGCAGCACTTGGCCAATGACTAGCCCCAGCAGGAGGATGGAAAGAATAGTGAGATTAGGGTAGTATTCTCTTAGCTACTATCTCTGGGGTCAACTCAGGCTGGCTGTACCCTGCCACCACAACATCATCAGTATTAGTTTCCCAGGCTGCCACAACAAATGACCACAAACGTGATGGCTTAAAACAACAGGAATTTATGCTCTCACAGTTATGGATGCCGAAGTCCAACATCAAGGTGTAAGCAGTACTGGTTCCTTCCGGAGGCTCTAGGAGGCTCTGTGCCATGCTTCTCTCCTAGCTTCTGATGGCTGCTGGAAATCCTCAGTATTCCTTGGCTTATAGATGCGTCACTCCAAGCTCTGCCTCCACCTTCACATTGCTCCTCTGTGTGCCTCTGTGTCTCAAAAATCCCTCTGCCTTTCTCTTATAAGCTCATCTGTCATTGGTTTAGAGCTCACCCTAAATCCAGGATGATCTCACCTCAAGATCCTTAATTATATCTACAAAGACCCCTTTGCCAAATAAGGTCATGTTCACAGGTCCTGGGATTAGGACTTGGAAGTATCTTCTTGGGGCCATCATGCAACCCACAACACTGTACTTGCACATACCCAGGAACTTCGCTCATCCCATGTCCCTTGGGGCCTAGAGGTAGTAATAGCTCTAACAGTTACTCAACTATTCCTTGTGGTGTCCTTACACCCTACCCATGTCTATGTAAGAAGTACCTTTATCAAACCTTCCTTGGGTTGCCATTAATTTTCTGTTGGGACCCTATCTGAAACACCAGTGGAGTACTTGCACAGGAGGCCATAAGCCTTAAACAGAATTTACTCCCAGATATTTGGAACAATGACAAGAGAAAAAAATTTACAACTGAATTTCACAAAAGTGCACATACAACGAAGGAGATTAATTTGTAAATTTGCAGGTAATACATTAAGGAGGTCTTCCAAATTCAATCAAGATGACCAAAGGATTAATTAATTCATTAAAAAAATCCTAAAATAGCTACTATTTTCCAGGTACTGTGAAGGTATTAGCAATATATTAATGAGAAAGATACAAAAATGTGCACAATTGTATTGCAACTTACAGTAATGAACAAAAAGGAGGATTGGATGGTCTGGTAAGCAGAATTCTAGATGGCCCCCAAGATTCCTGCCCCTGGTATACATGCTCTGTACCCTCCCCTTGAGTGTGAGTGGGACCAGAGAATATAATGGAATATCACTCCCATGATTAGTTACTAATCAGTTGAGTTATAGATTAGTGAAAAAGAAGATTGTCCCGAATGGGTCTGACCTAGTCAGGTGAATCATCTAGGAGATGTACTCCAGTTGGCCTGGAAGAAAGCAAACAGCCATGCTGTGAACATCCACTGAGGGCCACATGGCAAGGAACTGTGGGCAACCACTAACAGCCAGCAAGAAATGGGAGCTTCAGTCCTAGAACAGCAAGGAGCTGAATTTTGGAAACAGCCAGTGAGCTTGCAAGAGGATCCTGAGCCAGACAACACCTTGATATTAGCTTGGTGAGAGTTTGAGCAGAGGACTCAACTAACCCATATTGGATTCCTGACCCATGGAAACTGTGAGATAATAAATTTGTGTTGGGCTTCCCTGGTGGCGCAGTGGTTGAGAGTCCGCCTGCCGATGCAGGGTACATGGGTTCGTGCCCCAGTCCGCGAAGATCCCACATGCCATGGAGTGGCTGGGCCCACGAGCCACGGCCGCTGGGCCTGCATGTCCGGAGCCTGTGCTCCACAGCGGGAGAGGCCACAACAGTGAGAGGCCCGTGTACTGCAAAAAAAAACAAAACAAAACAAAAAACAAACAAAAAAATAAATTCGTGTTAAGCTCCTAATTTTATGTTAATTTGTGGCATAGCAATAGGAAACCAATTACAGGTGGTATTAGTTTGGGGTGAAGCACTGGTCAGTGATGAGAAACACTGTATCTCATTAAGATGTGTGGCCTTGTTATTGGAAGATTGCATCCAAAATGAAGCAGAGGTCCTAATGAGAATGAGAAGCTTCAGGACCACCAAGATATTGTGCTCCGTATCCAAAATCATAAGGCGCCTTTGTGAATTCACTTTCCTGGGCCCCAGAAGCAATGGCTTGGACAGGGTATGTGAGAATTCTAGACTTTGGGATACTGAAGGCAGAGGAGGGAGTTGGGTGGGAGTAATCAACTTAACCCTTCAGGTAGTTTACATCAAAGGTGATGGCCAAGAGTTGCATTTACATGAGCTCTCAGTGGGCCTGTTAGAGGCCTGGTAGACAATGTAGATTCATTAACTGATTTAAAACAGATAAACCCTTAAATCATATTGGCTTAACACAACAGAAGGTTATTCCTCCCACATTCATAAAATTAAATGCCAGCACTTCGAGTTAGTAGGCAGCCTTTCCCCTGGTCTTTCAGAAGCCAGACTCTTCCCATCTTGTGATTTTGTCCTCTAGTGCTTCACAATCTTCTATATCCAGCCAGCAGATATGGAGAAAGAAAGGGTGAAGAATAGGAGAGAGGTTTCTATGGGCCACGTCTTGAAGTGGTGTACATCACTTCCACACACATTCCACTGGCCCAGACTCAGTCACTGAACACGCAGGTAACATGGTCCCTGGCTAGGTGGCAACTTTCCAACAACACCCTACATTGTGGGAGGGGAGCAAGAATATTCAGTGGGGAGATAGATGTATCTCCCACAGGGAATTTTGAAATTTACAGTGGGGTGCCCAAATTGCAGTTAAGAATCCTGCACAAGAGGGCACAAAGGTTAACTCCTGATTTGGGGATGCAGATTCTGGTTTGGAAGAGGATTGATCTATGGAGAAACAGACTCTGGGTCCTTGAGTTCTCTCCTCAGCCACGGGTGTGAGTTAATACCATAGTCATAAGGGAAGAAAAAGGTATAAAAGAGGTAAGGTGAGTATGTGCTTCCACCTTACCAAAAGTTTCCAGAAGAAAAAGAAATTTGCAGCTGTTGAAATGTGATCACCAAAAGTAACTGAAATCTATTATATGAACTGAAACCTAAGTCATGGTTATGCAATGAGGTATAAAACTCCCATTATAGGAAATTTCAGAGGAAAATTATGAGCTGGTGTGCCAGGAGAAATAAAGCAAATATGTCCTTTCAAACTAAGAAATGAGAATGTTGTTTTCCATCTCTCATGAGCTTTGTTTTGGTAAGTTAGTGACAAACCCCAAGGCTTAGTAACCCCTACTTGAAATAAGATGAAAGTTTGGCACATAAACAAATGGGCTCTGACCTTGTTTTGATTCCATGGACCCACTCCCTGTGTAGTTCTGCTCAAGCACCTACCTCTGGCTTTCTCCCTTCCTGTGGTGTATTTCTGCCTAGCAGCAAGGTGAGTTGTAATCATTTTTTGATGATGATGATGATAATGGTGCCCCTCCCAAACAGAAAGGATGTAAATTAAAAGATGCTTTTGGAAAGCACCATACTAAAATCCTACAACCATTAAGTTTATAGTATAGCTGTCTAGATGCCATTTCTGAAGAAACCTCTACCTCCACCATGAACTGTTCCTTTCACTAAAACTAAAATTCACTCAACATGTCATTCTATACTGTCTAAATCTGTGTATATCAATATAGCAGCCACTAACCACATGTAGCTACTGAGCATGCAATATGGCTCTTCTGAAATGAGATGTACTGTACATGTTAAACACAATGCTGGTGGGACTTCCCTGGCGGTACAGTGGTTAAGACTCGATGCTTTCACTGCGGTGGGCCCAGGTTCAATCTCTGGTTGGGGAACTAAGACACCACAAGTCCTGAGGCACGGCCAAAAAAAAAAACAAAACATTGTAGTTTGTAGACTTAGTATGAAAAATGGAATCTAAAATACTTCATTTATAACTTTTATATTAATTACATGCTGAAATGATATGTGGGCATATTGAGTTAAATATCTCATTAAAATTAAGTTCATCTTTTTATGTTTTTAATGTTGCTGTTAGAAAATGTTTTTGCTTTTTAATTCTTTATCGAAGTACAGTTGATTTATAATGTTGTGTTAGTTTCTGTTTCAGTTATATATATATTATATATGTTCTTTTTCATATTCTTTTCCATTACAGTTTATTACAGGATATTGAATACAGTTCCCTGAGCTATACAGTAGGAGTTTGTTGTTTATCTATTTTATACAGTTTGTATCTGCTAAACCCAAACTCCTAATTTATCCCTCCTCCACCTCCTTTCCCCTTTGGTAAGCATAACTTTGTTTTCCATGCCTCTGAGTCTGTTTCTGCTTTGTAAGTAAGTGCATTTTTATCATATTTTGGATTCCACATATAAGTGATACCATATGGTATTTGTTGTTCTCTTTCTGATTTATTTCATTTCACATGATAATCTCTAGGTTCATCCATGTTGCTGCAAATGGTATTATTTCATTCTTTTTTGTGGCTGAGTAATATTCCATTGTGTATGTGTATACACACACACACACACACACACACACACACACCCTACATCTTCTTCATCCATTCATCTGTAAATGGACATTTAAGTTGCTTCAATGTCTTGGCTATTGTAAATAGTGCTGCAATGAACGTTGGGGTGCATGTATCTTTTGAAATTATAGTTTTCTATACGCCCAGGAGTGGGGTTGCTGGATCATATGGCAGCTCTACTTTTAGCTTTTTAAGGAACCTCCATACTGTTTTTCATAGTAGGTGTACCAATTTACATTCTCACCAACAGCGTAGGAGGGTTCCCTTTTCTCTACACCCTCTCCAGCATTTATGTGTAGACTTTTTAATGATGGCTATTCTGACAGTGTGAGGTGATACCTCACTGTAGTTTTAATTTGCATTTCTCTAATAATTAGCAATGTTGAGCACCTTTTCATATACCTATTGGCCATCTGTATGTCTTCTTTTGGTGAAATGTCCACTTTTTGATTGCGTTGTTTGTTCTTTTGCTATTGAATTGTATGAACTGTTTGTATATTTTGGAAACTAAGCCCTTGTTGGTCGACACATTTGCAAATATTTTCTCCCAGTCCATAGGTGGTCTTTTTGTTTCATTTATGGTTTCCTTTGCTGTGCAAAGGCTTATAAGTTCGATTAGGTCCCATTTGTTTATTTTTGCTTTCACTTCTATTGCCATGGGAGACTGACCTAAGAAAATTTTACTATGATTTATGTCAGAGAATGTTTTGCCTATGTTCTTTTCTAAGAGTTTTACAGTATCATGTCTTATATCTAAGTCTTTAAGCCATTTTGAGTTTATTTTTGTGTATGTTGTGAGGGAGTGTTCTAACTTCATTGATTTACATGTGGCTGTCTAGCTTTTCCCCACTTGCTGAAGAGACTGTCTTTTCTCCACTGCATATTCTTGCCTCGTTTGTTGAAGATTAATTGATCATAGGTGTGTTGGGCTCTCTGTCTCATCCATTGATCCATATGTCTGTTTTCTGTGCCAATACCACAGTGTTTTGATTGCTGTAGCTCTGCAGTTTTGTCTGAAGTCTGGGAGGGTTATGTATCCAGCTTTGTTCTTTTTCCTTAGGATTTCCTTGGCAATTCTGGATCTTTTATGCTTCCATATAAATTTTAGGATTACTCGTTCTAATTCTGTGAAAAATGTCATGGTAATTTGATAAGGATCACATTAAACCTGTAGATTGCTTTGGGTAGTATGGCCATTTTAACAATATGAAATCTTCCAGTCCAAGAGCATAGGATATCTTTCCATTTATTTGTGTCATCTTCAGTTTCCTTTACCATTGTTTTATAGTTCTCGGCCCATAGGTCTTTCACCTCCTTGGTCAGGTTTATTCCTAAGTTTTTTTTTTTTTGATGCAATTTTAAAAGGGATTTTTTTTTTTTACTTTCTCTTTCTGATATATCATTATTAGTGTAAAGAAATGCAACAGATTTCTGCATGTTAATCTTGTAGCCTGTTATCTTGCTGAATTCATTTATTAGTTCTAGTAGTTTTTATGTGGAGTCTTTAGGGTTTTCTATATATACTATCATGTCATTTGCATATAGTGACAATTTTACTTTTTCTCTTCCAATTTGGATACCTTTTATTTCTTTTTCTTGTCTGATTACTGTGACTAGGACTACCAATACTATGTTGAATAGAAATGGTGAGAGTGGGCATCTTTATCTTGTTCCAGATTTTAGCAGGAAGGCTTTCAGCTTTTCACCATTGAGTATTATGTTGGCTGTGGGTTTGTCATAAATAAGATTTTATTAGGTTGCGATATGTTCTCTCTATACCCACTTTGATAAGAGTTTTTTATCATGAATGGATGCTGAATTTTATCAAATGCTTTAGAAAATTTAAAATTACGTATGTGATATTTGATTTTTATGGAACCAAGAGAGTCTAAATAGTTCTCTAATATTGTGTGTGTTTATGTGTGTGTGTGTAGAGATGTGTGCCTTCAAATTGTAAGCCCTTTGAGGATAAGAACTACATCATATAAAGAAGTTTTTATATGCCTGCTGTACTCAGTAGAATCCACAGCAGTTAGTAAATTCATATGTACTGAATTCCTGAAGGCATTATGGCTCATCCTGGCATTTCATGCCAGACAAGTGGCAGTGGCTGTGCCTGGGGCCCCTCAAGAACATGGTGTGGGGGGGAACAGGTCTGAGGGGGAGTCTCGCCGTGGAGCAGCCAGGCCATGAAGGACGTCCATGGGCTCCTGTGGTCAAGCTGAGTTTGTCTTAGGAAACTCTTTCCAGGTACCTGGTGTCCACACACTCTGGAGCTATCTGCCAGCTCTGCTAGTCATTCACCACCTTTCACTTCCTTCTTGGCTACTTGTGGGCAGTGAGTGTGTGGTTTGGGATGGGCGATTCCTATCTTCAAAGTCTTGGTCAGGATGTTCACGTTTTAATGAACAACATGCAGCCCTGGTGCCTGGCCAAGGTGGGGGCCTGAGTAACCTGGACAGGACCTTAAGTGGGGCCCCTTGTCCTCATACATGCCACTTTCAACCTCACATTGCTGTGGGCTCAGTGCTGCTGTTCTCTCTCCTCTTCTGACCACTGACTCACAGCTGCAGGAACAACTGGGGAGAGGAGGATAGGACCTGGAGAAAGCTCTGCTGCCCCCAGCTTACTAGGACCACAGCCTCGAAGTACTAGAAGCAACATTAAAAGCAACCAAATGTGGCTCCTCTTGAGGCCTGTAACCACATGCTTCCTGTCCCGGTCCTGCTGATACACAGAGGAGCGATGGACCCTGTGCCTGTCCCAGAGCAAATCCAAGAACCTAAGAGAATCCCTCGGGTTCTCTCCTCCTGACTACTTCAGAAGCGTCACTCAGATTTTCCCTTTGAATCTCCTACCTCTGAGCACTGAGCAGTGTTTTGATAATTCACCAAAAGGGAAGAGGAGACAGAAGATAAACATGTTCACTTCTGTGCAACCATATTCATGCCCTTTTACTTTCACTTTAATAGAAAGTTAAGTTCAACACTCAGTTTTTTTTAGATGAGAGGTATGACATGCAGCAAATCAAGGGGAACTGGAGTGAGAAGGCAGATTTCTGACTTCCAGTCGATGCATTTTCCATTCTTCGTGCTGAGTTCTTAGAACTGTGTTTCTACACCTCAGTGGTAACAATGGTCACCTCCAGATTATGAAATTAGATGATTTGTAACGTTCTTCTTTTTGCTGATGCATTTTATCTGACTTTTCTATAATGACTGTATATTAATTGAATAAAAAGACTTAACTTTAAAATTTAAAGTTAGAAAATTCCCCCAGAAAGCTGAATTAAGTTTTGCTTTTCTAATTTTCCTTCACACTCAAATCCCTAGCCCCACCAAACCTCTAAATAGCAAGAAGAAATCTGAATTACTGTCATCCTCAAGGGCAGAAAGAGATTTAACTTTTTCTGGAATTAAGTGGACTTGCGGAAGTATAGGTAGTTGGGTAGGAGTGAGGTCTCAGAGGCAGTGCTGTGACCTGTGTGTAAGTTCTCCTCCTCTCCACTAGGGGCGCTGTCAGCCTACAGGTGCTGCCTCTCTGCTCCACAGCATCACTTGTACTGTAAGGACAGCCGCTTACACAGAAGACTGTGATGTCAGTACCATTCACGTTGAGCAGTGAACTTCTCCCCTCAGCATTATTATCACCCCCAGAGAAATTCCTATTCCATGTACCTTCCACAGTAAACCCAGAGCCACTATGAGCTTCACATTATCCGTACTTTGTTCTTCACCATCCTCTCTGCCTTATACTCAGCTGGCTGTTACCCAATACCTAGGACTCTGTCTTCTGAGGTGCATTAGACACTAGCGGAGTCATAGATAAATGAAGCTGATGGGCTAATTCACATTAAAATCCAAATGGCCAACACTAGCTCACTGGAGTCACTCCTCTCAACGGTATCTACATTTTAGGGATTACACCTTAATCCCTTGCATCAGTTAGGGATAGATCATGGGAATATGGATTTCTTATGGATATTAGACCTTACACATTTGTAGTGAGGAAGTCTATGGAAGGCTCTTGCCTCTCTGTGTGATGGGTTGGAGGCCATTTCAGCTCAAATTGGCAGCAGTCAGGAAGAATTATATTACCCGAAGCTGGGGAAGAGCAAGGACAAACTGCAGCTTATGAAGATAGCCTGAAGCCTCTGTCTTCCTCTCATCACCTCATACTTCAGTGGCAGGTAGCCTGCAGAAGCAGCTGGTGCCCTTCGCACAAAGAGAAGCTGAGGGAGCTGCAGGCCTGGCTGTCCATGCCAAGGATTTGAGCCAGCAGATCAGTAACTGAATGCGTGAACTGCAGTGGCGCCTGGTACCCTACACCTTCAGAGTGTCTTAGGTTGCTTCATTTCCATCTTTAGGCTCTCTTGTAAACTTCTCTTGCAGCCAACTCAATCTGGAATCATAGAGGGGCGGTAACTCTAGGAAACATGGCTCAAGCTTCGTTAGGTCGACACAGTACAAAATACCCACTGTTCCTAAAATCAGTATCAAAAGTTAGCTTTTCAGATCCATTTACTGGCCAGTAGAAATGCTGAAGTGGGGAGACAAAGGTGGGGAGGTGAAAAGATAAGGGGAGAGGAAGGGACCTTTCTTGGTGATCCTCAGAACGTGTCTATAAAAGAAGAAAAGCCAGATAGGTACGAAACATGCTCATATATCCAAATGTTTTTAAATATATGTGTCCAGAAAGGAAACCGGAGGATTTGTGAGTGCCCAGGCTTCCTCTGGAGACCACGGCAACCCCTAACCCCATCCCATGCTTCTGTGTCCTTCTCTGAGTGCTGGGCAGTACCAGGGGAAGGAAGCCATAGGAGAAAGGGACAAGTATGACCAGAAGCACCCCAAGGGCCCTACAGGGGAGCCCCTAAAGGCACATTCACCAGCTTTCTTCTTTGGCAGAAGCCAGTTAGTTCCCAACGTCCCAGAGTGGAATGGAACAATGAGGCTTTACACCACCAAAGTCGTAGGCTTGTTTCAAGAAGCATTTCTTCTCTGTGGGGGAGCAGTGGGTGGGACGAAATGATAAAAGTTGGTGGAAGGCAATTCTTTCCAAAGTCCAGATCTTGAAGTGGCCCCAGAAGGTGTGGACATGCCTTTACTCTTCTCACCTTCTTTAGAGGGATTTCTAGTTCAATGGGAACCTTTATCGGTCATGTGTACCCAGGGCTGTTTCTACTCTCATATGGACTGTATCAAGCAGTAGTGGTCTCCAAAGCTGTGATATTCAGTGACTCTTTCCTGTATCCTACATCACCTCCCAGGAATAAGGGGAGATGGGCCAGGCTGTGGAAAATATCCTACAGTGGTTTGCTGAAGACGCTGGCTGGCTCCGGCTTGATAGTGTATGAGATCAGCTGCATGAAGAGAGGGCTGATACTGATGAACAGGGAGCTGCCCCCCGAGATTTATGTACGCCAAAGAGTGGCAGCACGTCACCATGTACATCCTCCTCACCCTCAATGGCTGTGTAGATGTTGTGAGCAAGAGCTTGCTGCCTCAGTGCTGTGTGCCCCTAGAAGAAGGGACCCTGGTGCTGACTTTCTATGTGCTCCTGCTGCCGTTGGTGTCACATGTTCAGGACTCAGCGGGGGTAGAGCTGCAGGTTCACCCTCTGCTCATCTTGGTGGTGTTGCTGCTGATGCTGGTGTTGACCGTACAGCTGTGGGTTCCCGACACATTTCAACTCTCAGTGATCGAGACCTTTCTGTTTCAGATCATGGGCTCCTGGCTGGTACAGGCCGGCTTCATTCTGTACAAACCAGTCACTGGCTACCCGGGGCAGGATGATGACATCATTGACATCATGTTTGTCACCACCTTCTTCTGCTGGCATGTGATGATCGATGCTTTGTGCCTGTTGGGAATCTACGGCGTCTCTTCCTTTTGGCATTGTTGTTACCGTCCCAGCTGGAAGCTAACAGGGTCCAGAGAAGCTCCATGTTACACGACCACCGTGGGACCCCTCTACAAATTGCTGCGGGAAGTGGATCAGTCAGAGTCTGCCAGACTCTCAACCTCTAGCTGGGTCTTAAATGTCTGGGCTCAGATCCTAGTGAGGGCTGAGGATAACAACTGTTGTGACCAAGTTTTCCGATCTTTGCTATTTTCCCTTAATTCTTGGTTCCTAGACTCTTTCCAATTACCTTTGTTGGGGGAACTCCTTTTTTGTCTACCTCTCATACACATTGATGTCAGATGATGAAAAAGCACAGGTGCTGCCAGCTGCCCATTTCTAGTCATTTGAGGCCTAATTTTATAGTGATAAACAAACCTCAAGTAATCAATTGAGATCCCCCACACAGTATCTCTAAAATATCCAGTGTAGGTAATAAACTTGCATGCTATTAATTTACTATAGTATTTGAGATGTAACAGAGAAGCCCTCCCCTTGAAGGCCAGCCAAGAAAAGACTTCTCAAACACTCTTAAGGTTGGGGGGAGAAATTTGCAATTCTCACAAAATTCCACCAGAGGGCACTATATTCACATCACCCCAGCCAAGCCTCTAACTCTCCAACCCAGTAAAAAGTCTCCTAAGAACCGGTTCAAAAAAAGTGGGGGGAGGGGAAAGGAGGTCAGGAAAAATATAGAGCCAAGTTTACGTATTGTCCAAATATCCAGAAAATGTACCCAAGCGCTGTTTGCTTCCCGCTAAAATTTGGCGTGGAAATGTGAAATAAACAAGGATTCAAATCAACTAATGGGATAGGAGTGACGGAGGATGGGCTGTGGATCCAGGTGAGGATATCTTTGGGAAAAGTACCAACTAAAAGACACACTCTGATCCTAGTCAGTTTTTGACCACAATGCTAAATTTCCTAAACTTCTAAATAAGCTTCAATAATGTTCCAATCAATCTAGAGAACAAAGATAAATCCATACATGCCTTGAGAATAGGAAGAAAATTTATCTATGAAGATCCCAGATTCACAAAACAAAGAAACAGATTATTAAATACACAAAATGATCTCCAAAGATTCCTTTAAAAAGAACCTGTCATACAGCAATTTTTCCCCTGGTAATCTAGTTATTCACAAAGAATATATTGAATGTCCACTGTATGTAAGGCACTGGGTAAGCCACAATGCAGGATTCAGAGGTAAACTAGTTGGTTCCTGGACTGGGTACTTTCCTTAGTGGATACAGTAGGGATTTCGGGTTTAGAGGTGGTGGCCCAGGAATGCATCATCCACAGCCCCAGAAGGCTGAAGGAAGGGAAACAGAAAAAGGCTCTCAAGGGAATTGCACCTTGGAAGCATAGTAGCCTGTGAAATACTGCACTAAGGTGAATCCATCTAGCTACTGCAAGTGAGCATGTCCTCAGCTTCCTCACTGGTCAGCTAGAATGATTTGAAGGTTCATTCTAGAATTATACAGCTGTAATTTTCTCAGTAGCACTTATTTTACCATGTCGTTAGCTAAGATGAACTTAATTCCTCCCAACTCTCCAAGCAGTTTCCTATTAGAGACAAGATTTGGGGTAGGGCTCAGACCCAAACCTTCAATCATAAGGTGTAGGCTGGGAAACGAAGTGTTCTCTATATTTGAATGGTTTCCAGGGGCCTTCAACAAAACTCAAAAAAAAAAACACACAAAAAAAAACTGAGACTTGAATTTCTAATTTCCTAACCTGAGCTTAAGAATATCAAACCATCAGAAAAGAGATAAAGAACAATTCCTCTGGGTTCAGTGTTAGATACCAAATTGACGTAAAACCTGGTCTTTCCTTCTTTAATTGTGTACTGTGAAATTTGAAGGCTTGGTCAATTGCAGCTTTTCCCCAAAATGTGCTTTAAGAGTAATGACATCAACTTCCAAGCCTGTTTCTTTTTCTTTTGTTTTATTTTTGTTTTGCTTTAAGATATACAATGGTCTATTCTCTTGGAAAGAACTGGCGTTGGTTTATTAAAAAAAAAAATTTATAATTCTGGGTTGGGTTTCCAGGGTGTTCCTCAAACCTGAGTCTCAGCTATGTCTCTTTAGCCTAAGTTAAGGGCTTTATTCAATGCCTACTGAAATCATTCAAATGTTGGAAAAACTCCATTTTCCAAACTACATGTTCTGGTTGAAAGTTTGAGTACATTTGAGCCTTACCCCAAATCTTGTCTCCAATGCGTGCAAGGCAACCAACCACACAGGCCCTGGGAAGGTACGCTCAGATCACTAGATTAAGGGCTTACGACCTGCAGAGTGAGAATGGGTCCTTCAAAAGAGAGTGAAGGAAATTGAGAGAACTCACAGGTAAAAGCCCACCCAAGACAAGGCCTTTATTTCAAGCAGCAGAACAACACTGAAGAAATGCTTTTTTTTAGTCCCCAGGCATTTCTGCAGATTTGGAACCAAATTTTTACCTGTGATATTTCTCTCCCACTCCACCCACCCCTTGGACACAGCTGCTCTATTCTAAGAGAGAAAAACCTGACTTCAAAGCACACGTAACAGAATCCTCTGTGTGCTTTGATACTGGGTGTACCAGGAGACAGAAGAGTTCATCCGTTCAAGTGCTCTAATGCTTTTTAGGGAACGAGTGGAGAATGGGGGCGGGTAGCAATTTAGGTAAGAAGGAGAAAGAGAACAAAGGGCAGCAGACACAGCAAAGTCAAACAGGATCAAACAGTCCATTCTACTTCTAACTTCTCTAAAAGTACAGTCAGGGTTTCTGGGGGCGAACCAGTTAGTTTAAGGACTTTCTTCTGCTTTTTCTTCCCTCATACTCTTTTCAGGTCCCCTGAATAATCACTGGACTCATTTGGGCCCTAATTCGGTTGGGTTAAGTAAGTATGGTGCTGACTAAGGGGGACAAGGCCTCTTGTTCTGCCTGAAAAACTCAGTAGTCATGTATTACCTTCCTAACCCTCACAAAGTATGCCCCTGTCACATGAATGGATCAAAGCAAATCCATTTCCATTCTTGGAAAAGCAGCTCAAAGCACATGTTCTCTTGATGGTGCCGCTGTCATTTCTGTGTGGTCAACAAACATCGGTTATTGACCACTCACTCTGGACACTACTGGGGGACACTAAGATGAATAAGCTGCTCAGGGAGGTTAAGACACCAGCAAGGGCGGCAGGCACTCACAGACTAGAAGCTTTAAGAACTGCACATGCTTCTTACTTTTCCATTTTCTATTCTGTGTGCCATCCCCACCTTGGGTGCTGGTGGTGACAAGTACAGTAAAAAGCTCTGGCTCACTTCTGGCAGTTTGGCAACTGGAAATTAACATTTTTAAAAACAAGAACATGACTTTTCCCCTCCCTCAGGCCCCCTCCTCAACAATTTAAACTCAAGACCTCACAGAAAGAAATGGAATGAAGACATCTCAGTTTGCTACCAGGTCTAAGCCCACTCTCATAAAACCAATGGTAGAGTATTACACGAAGTTAGGAAGTTGCACTTCACAGGTTGTGGTGGGGAAAGAAATAATCCAATCCCATCAGATTATCTTGGCCTATAATAATTATTATTGCTCTTTTCTAAAAATTTACTATATGCATGTGCCATCACAATTAATCCTTACAATATACAAGGTAGCCGTTATTCTTATTTTGGAGGCAAGGAATCTGAGGCTCTAGGGCTAAGTATCTACCCCAGCACAAAGCTGGTAAGAAGTAATGCCCAGATCTGAACCTGCGTTGCCTGAACTGAAGCCCAGCTTTTAACCCTCATATCAAAGGATCACATAAAGGATGGAATCCCTTACACTTGCAAGGCGACTTACCTGGTCCACAATGTTACCTGTCTGAAACATACCAAAAGCCCCTGTTTGAGATGAATCTTGCATCTCTCATTTTAAATCACTACAGTGTTAGACACACTCTCACAGGGAAGGGATGTTGACCAAAGAAGACAAGTTATGTGTGTGTGGTCACAGGCAACATTTCTTTCCCATATTTGTGGTACAAAAAATAACCAGAAGAGCAAACTTCTTCCCTTCCTCTTCCAAAGGCCCTGGAAACATGACTTCTTAGTCTTCAAACAGAAAACCTCAAAGTCTCAAATACTGGGGCTCTTGAAAGATGCAATAAAGGCTAGACACCATCAGATAGATTCAGGCAATAAAAATAGTATGATCAAGTAATAGCACTGGTAGCAATGAAAACATTATATTCACGTGTGTGCTGTGTATGTGTTGTATACATATATATAATTATTGTGTATCTCTTGACAAGCATCCACTTCAAGACTGTGTTCACATACATGTTTTCTCAACTATCATAGCAAGGCTTATAGGAGAGAGGAGGAAGGGGTACTGATTCTCATTTTCCATATTACAAAAACATGCAATAAATTACTTGACAAACAAAAACAGACAGAATTCGTTTCAGGAATTCTAAATTTTTGACATACCCTGAGCTTCAAAGAGGAGATGCCAAGACTTCACCTTCCTTTCAGCTGTCCTCGGGAAACAGTTTGCACACAGAAGTTCAAATCTGATGGGCGACTCTTAAGGTCCTTTCTTGAACCGCTTTGTTTTTTAAATTAATTTATTTATTTATTTTTGCTGTGTTCGGGCTGCTGCGCATGGGCTTTCTCTAGTTGCAGCGAGCGGGGGCTACTCTGTTGCGGTGCGCGGGCTTCTCATTGCAGTGGCTTCTCTTATTGCAGAGCATGGGCTCTAGGCACGTGGTCTTCAGTAGTTGTGGCTCACGGGCTCAGTAGTTGTGGCTCGTGGGCTGTAGGGTGCAGGCTCAGTAATTGTGGCTCACGGGCTCTAGAGCGCAGGCTCGGTAGTTGTGGCGCACGGGCTTAGTTGCTCCGCGGCATGTGGTATCTTCCCAGACCAGGGCTCGAACCCGTGTCCCCTGCATTGGCAGGCGGATTCTTAACCACTGCACCACTAGGGAAGTTCCGCTTTATTTATAGATGAGGGAGCTTGGGCCCAGAGGCTGCGAGAGTTGCCTCAGGTGTGGCAGAGGCAGAATCAGGTCTCCCGACTTGTGTCTCGGCCCGCCAGGATCCCTTCTATGGAATGAGACAAAACACAGCACTTTAACTACCAATGTGAGATCCTAGACTTCTGTTCACATCCCCAAACCCGCCGAGAGAGCCGGGGAGGGGGTTCTTCCAGGCCTACCTCCGGCAGCCCCCTGTCTGCGCCGCCCCCTCCGACGCCTGGCCACGGCTGCTGCGAGCCCAGGGCTTCCCCCACCCCGCGAGCTCCCTCACAAACTTGACCCGAGGGCCGGGAAAGGGGGCCGGGGGTTCTTTAACAACAAAATGCAAAAGTGGGTGCCCGTGGGTCAGAATTTCCTCTGGGTGCTCTGGGGAGTGCAGTGTGACCTAGTAAAAGAGAGAACTCGCCTGCAAAATATCCGACCTGAATGCAATACTGGGCTGCGGGGCCGGCCCCAGGCCAGGCGGGCGGGGGCGCCACGGCGCTGCACTGCAACCCGGGCCGGTGGGGTCCTTCCCGGCAGGCACTGGGCCCTCCGCCGCCGCCGCTGCCGCCGCCGCCCCGCCCTTCCTCGCTCCCCTCCCCCACACCCCCTTCCCC
>NW_006773751.1:28471-41137 GCF_000442215.2 Lipotes vexillifer
CATCAGCTGATCCGCCCGGGCTCCGGGCCTCTGGGAGCCAATCAGGGCGCCGGGGGCGGCCCCGGCTGCCGATAAAGCGTGAGGGGCCGCAGACGGCCCTGCAGAGCCGAGAATGGCAGAAGAGCCGGCTGTGTAAGCAGTTCTCCCGGCCTCCTCGCCTCTCTTCTCCGCACCTCGCTCTCGCGGCCTGCCCACCCTGCCGCCTGCTCGCCGCCCAGGTAAGCGCCTGGCCGGCCCGGGGGGCTCGGAAGTGTCGCGCGCCGCCCTCGCCGCCTCCCGAGCCGCCGCGCTCTGAGCGATCGGCTGAGCTCGGCTCGGCCCCTTCCCACCTCCTGCATCTACTCTGCGCCCCGGCCTGCGGGCCCTCCCGCTTGCTTCCGCCGCCCGTGCCTCCCGGCGGGTCTGGGTCGGCGATGGCGGGGCGCGCGAGTCGCCAGGGCTTCGAGAAGGGCGGGGAGCTCTTTTGATCTTCCTTCAGCTGCTTGCAGCCCGAAGCGCCGCCCCTGGAGGTCGCTCGGCAGGGCGAGCTGTGGAGGAACAGCCCGGGCCCGGCGCCCCCGGCTCGGCCGTGTGGTGTGCGTGGTGGATGGAGTGGTCCCCTGCTGGAGCCTCGCTCTCTTCTTCCGCGGAGGCGGGCCCGGGGGCGGTCGTCGCGGTTAGCCGCCTGCGCGGAGGCGAGGGGCAGTGAGCGTCCCCCGCCGCGGGCTCCCGGGGGCCTACCCCTGTGACTGAACAATGGGGAGCCCGGGATGCGGCATGGCCGGCGGGCGCGGCGGGTGGAGAGGCCTGTCCGGCCGGACAGGGGCAGCAGCGGCACGCTGTCCCTCCGGCGGATGTCCCCATCCCCCTACCCTCCTAGCCCTGGCCTTGGAGAGGGATGGCCCCCTCGGCTAGGCCCTGAGATCCAGACTGGGGCCCAAGGGGCGGGGCGCCGACTTTCGGGACCTTTCTGTGGGAAAGGGCTGCTCTCAAAGTGGATTATCCCAACCACTCCGGGGGCGGGAAGCGGGGATCCTCCCTTGGCCGCAAATCCGTGAAGAAGACCACGAACGAAGGTGACGACCTGGAGTCTCGGTCCTCGGGGTCCCCCTCCAACTGCTTCGGCTTCGTCGCCTACTCAGTGAACGCCAGAGAGAAACCGCGAGTCAAGATCCAGACGTTGACCCACCAGCCTTCGCATTCCAGCTCGTCCCGGGCCGATCCCGACCGCTCTCCAACTCCCTCTCCCTCTCCGTCTCCCTCGCCCAGAAAGCTCCGGTGCCTGGACCAGCGAGAGTCGGAGACCCACGAGAGGCGCGAACGCCACTCGAAAAGGAGAAAGGCTAAGGAGGGCATCGATACCGTTGACCTTATGTGGCTGGGGTGAGTGAGGAGCAGGGATGAGGACCGCGGCTCCCACTGCAGCTGCAGAAACAGTTAAAAACTGCAGAATCCCATCCCTCCCAGCACCCACCATGTAATCTTGGCACCTCGGCGGCACCAGTTGATACAGTAGACTAGGCTGTTGGCCTGCAACTCATCACCAAAAAGAGCAGGATCCGAGGCTTAAAGGGAGACAGCGTGGTTTGAAATTGAAGGTGTAACAGGTTGGGGACGAAAGCCAGAGACCGGGTTATAGCTTTTAGTGGGAGCTGAAAGGGTCAGGGATTGCTCCCTCTGGCTTTTAAAGGCAGGATGGGCGTCGGGGGTGGGATTTGACTGACCAAGTCTTCTACAGGGAGTAGGCAAAGGTAGTGGTTGTCTGCTAACACTGCTTGACGGTGGGATTTGACTGACCAAGTCTTCTACAGGGAGTAGGCAAAGGTAGTGGTTGTCTGCTAACACTGCTTGACGGACAGCGTCTCGGCGGGGTCGGGGGGAAGGGTGAGGCTGTTGGAGGGAGAAGTTATGTTTTCAGCTGGGCAAACATGGACGGTTGCCCATAGAAACTTTGCCACTGTACTTGAGAAAGTTACCCAAGTCGTTGAGGAGAACAGTGTGTTCCCTTTCCAGCCACCCTGGGCTGTCGACAGCAGAGGGAGAGGTAGAACGTTTCCTCTTAATGTTGAGGTTTGGTTTTGTGGCTTCAGTGTCTCTTCTTTCAGGGGTTTTGCGGTGGAGCCTCGCAGTTTTTAGCATGCCTCAGCTTTTGAAACCCCAGAGCTTTTTGATTTAGAAGTGGGAATTTCTTAATTACTTGAAAAGTTCTCTGGTGGAATCTGGTCAAACTTAAATCTCCTGTCTGAAGTGAGAACTTTGCCTCAGACTGATGCAAATTATGCCATCGTGTATCTTAGAATCCAACTTGGATTGGCTATTTTTTACATCTTGGTAATTGTAATAACTGCTGTTCTTCTAGGGAGCCACCAGTCTCTTAAATCTTCTAGCTAGCCCCCTTGTTTCATCCTACCAACTAAATGGTGGGAGGGTGTTTGTTTTTTGGAAGGGTGGAGGAATCTTCAAAAGGCCTTTTTACTGAGATAACCTCTGGGGTGTAAGGAAACGGGAAGACTTAACCCAGAGATCATAGCAGCCAAGCCTTTCTGTGGCTGGATTTTACTTGGAGACGATGTCTGTTCGGCAGACTTTCTGTTTCAGAACTTCTGTGTCTTCATTGTGTTCTGGGGTTTTTTTCTTCCTCTAGTATCTTAGTGTGAAAATGAAACAATTCCTCTACCTCTGATAAACTGCAAAATGTAGAGCTTAGTGCTCACAAGTTTAGATTCTGGTTTGAGGAAGCTTATAAGGAGACTTTTGTCTAGTATAAAAGTTTAATCTCCCTGAAAGCAAGTTAAATAAATGTACTGTACTTTTGAGTGTGTGACTTCCAAAGGGAGGGGCCACCATTCCCACTGCTTCTTGATTTAGTTTTCCTTATTGCGTCAGAGGATCTGTTTGGAGTTGGTGTTCTTATTTTATTTTATTTTGTCTCTCTCCAGAACACCTTCCACCATGGCCACCTCAGCGAGCTCCCACTTGAACAAAGGCATCAAGCAGGTGTACATGTCCCTGCCTCAGGGTGAGAAAGTCCAAGCTATGTATATCTGGATTGATGGTACTGGAGAAGGACTGCGCTGCAAGACCCGGACCCTGGACTGTGAGCCCAAGTGTATAGAAGGTGAGAGACTGAGCTGGCTGGGAGCAGCGCGAGGGTGGGTGGCAGCCTGAGACCAAGCCACTAGATTTGGCCTCTGTTTGTAAAGCTTTTCGAAGGCAGGACTTTTCAGACTTCATTCAGCCAACATTAAGCTCCTACACTGCCTCCAAGCATAACAGCAATGGACCCCTTCATTTAAATGAAATCTTGCGTGTAAGCCAGTATATTGAAGGAAAAGAGACTAGGTCTGGGGGCGAGAGGGGTTGGAAACTTTGTTTACTTGGGCAGTCCTACTTAATTGGCCCTAAGGTACCGCCAGGAACCCAGTTTGAAAACCACCTCTCTAACCTGACTATGCCATCTACTTTACAAACTCTTTGAATGCTGTTTCAGACTCATGTGTCACTGAGGTTCTACATGCAAAACAAACACCCTAAAGTGGTCTCTAGGACCAGCCATCATTAGTTTTTAGTTGATGCCACTTCTGGAAATTCTTAAACTGGCTGATTGCTTATCCTACAGGAGCTATTATATGAGTTGTGACAACTTAATTCTTTTGGTCTAGAACAAACCATAGCCGCTCTCCTTCTGGAAAGGGACTGTGGGCCGTCATCTTTTACCTGCTTTTAGGTTAGGTTACTCTTCTGATAATGTTCACATTTGAGCAAATGAATGAATGACTGTAATATAAAGCATATACTGTGCACCTGCTATGTGGCACGTATTGGATAGGCCCTGGGAATACACGATGAGAGTCTGGTCTCTGCCTTCGGAGAACTCATAGTCAACTGGAGTGATGAAGGAACTGGCCTTTAAAACATAGTGTGGATAAGTGACATGGGAGCACCGTTGAATAAGTCATCCGGCTAGTGTCTGTTTCCTCATCTGTTAAAATAAGGACACCACTTGAACTAGGACAGTCCGTCACACAGTGGGGGGAGGAATTAGAGAAAGAAGCAACACAGTTGGCTCTCAGAAAATCTTTATTTCTCCTATTTCAATACTTTAAATGAGGACTGACTGACTGACTGGTGATATCTAGTTTGTCTCCTTGGTGTCCAGTAGACTTATTTACAGAGGAAACGTCATTCTTAGGTTGTTCTTGTGACTGTTACTTCTTTTAGGAAAGTGATGCAATGGTCTTACTTGGAACTCAGATAGGAAGGACTGTAGGGCTACCTGCAGACATCAGGGTTTGCGTGTTAATAGTGGCAGTCATGCATGCCTCACTGGCTTTCTGGACAAGAGAGTATAGACCTTGTGAAGATCTGAAAAGTTCCTGTGCATTTTAACTATAATTTTCCCCTCTCTTTTTACCCCAGAGTTGCCGGAGTGGAATTTTGATGGCTCTAGTACTTTTCAATCCGAAGGCTCCAACAGTGACATGTATCTCGTCCCTGCTGCCATGTTTCGGGACCCTTTCCGCAAGGACCCCAACAAGCTGGTGTTCTGTGAAGTCTTCAAGTACAACCGAAAGCCTGCAGGTGTGTATAGGATAGGTATGGATACCCCACCCCAATCCATGAATTGTAAAGGTGGGCGGGAGAGGATATTCCAAAATCGGTATTGGAAAGACGAGCTTATCTCAGAACTGTCTTAGAAGTCTGAAGGATTGGACATGGACCTCTGCATCCTGAACTTCCTTGTTCAGAGAGGTTGTATGGTCCATCCTCCCACTGTTGGTTCCATAAAACGACATTGGATTCTTCTAAATCTGCTGGGGGAATGCCGCATGTCACAGTCCTCCTGCCTGTAGATTTTAAGAACACGGATTCTGAAGTTAGAATGTTGGGTTTGATCTGCCACTAGATCAATGTTGATCTAGATCTGCCACTTAGTTGGTATGAACTTGGGCAAGTTATTTTTCCCCTATACTTTTCACTTCCCCGATTTTAAAATGGGGAAAATAATGAAATCCGTCTCATAAAGTTGTTTAGAGAATTAATTGAGTTAATATGTGCAAATGATTGAGAAGAATTATATGTTAAATATTGGTTGCCTTTTCATTCCAGAGAGCTTGTCTTCTTTCTCTGTCCACTGATTAAAATAAGAGCATCTTGGTTCACTGATAACATACGTTTGCCTTGAGGTTTGCTGTAACAGCACCTTTGGTTTTTGTCTGGCATACCCATTGCTCCCAGTTCTCCACCATTCACCTTTTTAAGCTCAGCTGGAGTCACACTTCCATGAAGTCTCTCGCTACACTCAGCCAGTGAGACTTTTTGGCAAGTCACTTAGTGACTCTGGACCTGACTTGTCTTTGTTTTGAGAGGCATTATCAAATTGTGGTAAAGGGCCTGAGCTCTGAAGTCGACAAGCAGGGTTTCCTGACCTTGCTGCTTGTGCTGTACCCTGGGCAGGCTACCTACCATCTCTGAGCCTCATTTTCTCATTTGTGAAAATGGAGACTCGTAATACCCACCTCAGGGCTGTTAGGGAAATGAAGTTGGGGGTTTTCTTTGATGTAACCTAGAGGTCTTAAAATGGTTCCTGGGACATAGTGAAACAGCCATAATGAGTCTATAAAGTTCTGTTCTGGGTTAGAAATTGTTCCCAGTTGAGCTTGTCGCATTTTATTTTATTTTTATTTTTTTGTACTAACCAGTACTATAGAAATTAGCACTTTATCTGCTCACCTGGAATGTAAAGCTTTTAACAGGCAAATGATTCGCTCAATAAAAATTGTAGATTTGGCTCTAAATGCTTGAGAAACTAGGAATAAGTCTCACAGCTAGAAGCAGTTCTTTTGTGAATAGAGGGTTTACGTGCCTGACATTTGGTATTTGGGAAGGAGCCAGCTTGCAGATAAGGTGAAAACTTGCTCTGTTCTGGATCCACTCCCATGTGACTCTGTTGTAACCCAGTTTAGTTATAAATAAAGCCTTTTGAGAGTCTCCCTGCAGATATATAATCATAGCTTCTCTTATCATCGTCCCCTTTTACACCGACCAGGGCACAGAAAGGTTAACACTGGGTCAATTCAGCTTATAATCAACATCTCAAGTACCTGGAGTCCAAGGAGTATTTCCCATCAGTGCAAGGATTCAGTACATTTGTCCATATGTCTCTAATAGTGTGTTGACTCTTTCTTTTTCCTAGAGACCAATTTAAGGCACACCTGTAAACGGATAATGGACATGGTGAGCAACCAGCGCCCCTGGTTTGGAATGGAGCAGGAATATACTCTCATGGGCACAGATGGGCATCCCTTTGGTTGGCCTTCCAACGGCTTCCCTGGGCCCCAAGGTAAGTCCGCTTGGTGAGGGGTGAATCTTGCTCCTCCCCAAGTGCTTAATTAGCAAGGAAAGTCTCTCTCTCCAGAGATAGGAGTGAATCCTTGTGGATCAAAAAGCTAAGGGAGTATCCCTGAGATTGGCTGAAATAATACTGTAAAGAGAGAGAGCCCTCGTGCTACCCAAATCCAGACGTGGATGTTGAGACCTTAACATTGCGGGGAAACCTTTGGCCCTACTGAGAATGTGGCCAGGAGGGCCCCCTGCACTCCACTCCTGCACCTCCAGGTGAAGGCAGGGATGGTGATTCCAGAGAGCAAGTGTTGAGAGCTTTCTGACTTCTGACTTTGGGCCACGCATCTCACATAGATAGGAATTTTCTTGATGTCCTGCCTCTTGACCTTCCATCTTGATGCCTCTGCAGGTCCCTACTACTGTGGTGTGGGAGCAGACAAAGCCTATGGCAGGGATATTGTGGAGGCTCACTACCGGGCCTGCTTGTATGCCGGCATCAAGATCGGGGGCACGAAAGCCGAGGTCATGCCTGCCCAGGTAAATGGCTCTAGTCCGTCACCTTCCCCACCTAGAGGCGAGTGGGGACTTTCGCTAGCACGGGCTGCTATGGGGCCCCGCTCCTTAACCCAAAGTCCTCAAAGGTGGCTTGGAGTAGGGGTGAGAAGGGTGCACGTGTCAGAGCTTCTGGGTTGGGGTGAGCAGTGGGTTTTGCTTTAAAGGCCAGTCTTCTCGTTCTCTCTAGTGGGAATTCCAGATAGGGCCCTGTGAAGGAATCGACATGGGAGATCATCTCTGGGTGGCCCGCTTCATCTTGCATCGTGTGTGTGAAGACTTCGGAGTGATTGCCACCTTTGACCCTAAGCCCATTCCTGGGAACTGGAATGGTGCCGGCTGCCACACCAACTTCAGCACCAAGGCCATGCGAGAGGAGAATGGTCTGAAGTGAGTGCCACCTCCTGCTGGGGCTGTTTCACTCTCTTTTCGAGAATACTTGCCAAGGCTTTGATATATCGGGGATGAGTAAGCCGCCTTCTCAATTCGTACCTTAGCCCTTGGCTTCAAAAATTGTCTTCTGATCCAGTCATCTTGTTTCTGTTTGAAAAGTACCCAAAAAATACTCTAGGAGTAGGATTCAAGGATGGTGATAGGGGAAAGTTGACACAGATGAATGCATTTGAAAGTCTTTAGTAAGAACTAAATTAGTAACCGTACAGGCTTATGAATGAATTTAATGCCTGTGGGTGGGAGAAAGTCCTTGATTGGGATCTTTTCATTCAACAAATGCCATCTACTGCATGTCTAGCACTCTTCTGAGCACTAAGAGACACAGGTTACAAGGCAAAGTGCTGCCCTTGTGGAGAATCTGTTCTCCTGGGGCCATGTTTTGGTGAAGCAGACCCTGGACCACGGTCTTTGGTAGATGAGTCACTCCAGTCTTGGATCCACACCTGCTCCTCTGCCCTTGAAGGGCGGGTTTCCTGGTGGCAGGTTGGACCCTCATCTTAACTGTCTCCTCCAGGTACATTGAGGAGGCCATCGAGAAACTAAGCAAGCGACACCAGTACCACATCCGAGCCTACGATCCCAAGGGGGGCCTGGACAACGCCCGGCGCCTAACTGGATTCCACGAAACCTCCAACATCAACGACTTCTCTGCCGGTGTGGCCAACCGTGGCGCTAGCATCCGCATTCCCCGGACTGTCGGCCAGGAGAAGAAGGGTTACTTTGAAGACCGTCGCCCCTCTGCCAACTGTGACCCCTTTGCAGTGACAGAAGCCCTCATCCGCACGTGTCTTCTCAACGAAACTGGCGATGAGCCCTTCCAGTACAAAAACTAAGTGGACTAGACTTGCAGCCGTCAAAACCCCTCCTAATCCTACATCCTGCTGCCACTCTCGCCCCTCTCACCTGTTATAATAGCTGTTAACTCAAAGGGCGGGATGTCAAGGTCTTTTTTTATTCCTCACTCTTGCTTTCTTTGGCCAGGATAGAGGGGTCAAGTTCTTAATCTCTTCACACCCACCTACCCCCCCCCCACACCATTTTTTTCCCTATCACTGAAGCTTTCTAGTGCGTTAGTCGGGGTGGGGTTGGGGAAACATAACCACTGCTTCCATTTAATCAGGTGTGTTTGTCCAATAGGCATAGCTATCCGGACAGAGAGCATAGTATTTGTGGAGGGAGGGGGAGGACTTTCTCTGCGTGCTAGCTGAGTCGGGGGCAGGGGGCTTGATTCTGTGGTAAGGTTAGGATTTCCCTTTCTTGGTGAGAAATTCCATTACTTACAAGGTTATAACCAACTTTCTATTAAAAGTGAGAATTAGGGGAGAAGGAATGGTGGGAAATCAGGTAGGAAAATGCCCTAGATCTCCTAGTGTGGTGCTTCCCTTGCCTGGGGCTGAATGCCCTGACAAGCTCAGCATAAATGGATGGATAGCCCTACCTTAAAAGAAAGAGTTCCATGTTGTTTGGTCCTCCATTTATAACACAAAGCAGAGTAGTATTTTTATATTTAAATGTAAAAACAAAAAAATTATATATACGGGTGTGCAGATAAATGTGTGTTTTCTCCTTAGCAAGTAAAAACCATTCTGGTCATGGGGAGCCACATTTGAGTTGAGTAGTCTGGTCTCCTTTTGGCGGGGGACGGGGGGGTGCTTGACAAGTTGGCTACTGGGCTCTCATTCCCTCACTACCACTTCAGGGTTTCTCTGCCCTGCTCACCCTTCTGGGGAGGCTGGCACGAGTTGGCTGTGTCAGCCCGCAGGAGCAGCAGCAGTCACCTGAGCCCTGGGGCTTTGGTTCAAAAGACACACACGTACTTGTACACACAGGGGTTTGGAAATAAGAGTTGGCTGGTCAACTTGAGCATGTTACTGACAAGGGGGTTTGGGGGTTATTTTCTGGTGGGAGTAGCATGTCACTAAAGCAGGCCTTTTGATATATTAAAAAAAAATTTTTTTTTAAAGCAAAACAGAAGTTTAGATTTTAATCATATTTGTAGGGTTTCTAAGTCTGTTTTACAGAATTGCTTGTTTGCTTCAGCTGTCTCCTTCCCATGTCTGCTGTTGCAGGAGATGAGTACAGGTCTGGAGTCAAAACACTTGTAATTTTGTGTCCTGGTGTCTATTCTGAGTGTGAAATATTCCCTTTGTTTAGATTCCTGAGGAGTTTTTTTTTTTTCTTTTATAATAAAAACAAACCCCACCTTTGTCCCTACGTCTCCCCTACTGTTTCTGGCTGTTTTTGTGTTGGCTGCAGCAGGCAGGCTATGTTTTTTTCTTACCATGACAACTTCTAATTGCCATGTACATACAGTATGTTCAGAGTTAGATAACTACTCATTGTAAACAAACTGTTAACTGCCCAGAGCAGCTCTTATAAATCAACCTAACATAAGATCTCTTCTGACTTGATTCTTTGTGATTCATTTAAATCGCTATGTGCCTCTTCATTCCCTTTTACTACCAAAAAAGGGGAGTTTTTTAAAAGAGGCAGAGTAAGTTCAAGTTTACCTGTTCTTGGAATTAAAAAAAAAATCTTTCCTGAGTCTTGTTGCCAGCCAGATCTTTCCCATGCTTTGGGAATTTCGATATGTGGGTTAAGGCATATCCCAGCCTTAGAATTTTGCAGTAGGGTACAAACACACCAACCGTCCCCTGCATGTGCTCCAGAGCTTGGCTTTGACCTATCATGCTATCACATTGTTTTGAATACCCCTCTGGCTTAATTTTATAGCAGCCTGAAGCGTTTAGTGTGCTTTCAACTGGTCTCACTATCCCTACTCTCCATTTCATCCTGTGCCCAGCTGCCAGTGATTCATCTAAATAGCAAATATTGACCACGTTGCTACGCTGGTTAAAGCCTTTTTTTTTTTTTTTGCGGTACACAGGCCTCACTGCCGTGGCCTCTCCCGTTGCGGAGCACAGGCTCCGGACGCGCAGGCTCAGCGGCCATGACTCATGGGCCCAGCCGCTTCGCGGCATGTGGGATCTTCCCAGACCAGGGCACGAAGTGGCCGCTCCCGTTGCGGAGCACGGGCTCCGGACGCGCAGGCTCAGCGGCCATGACTCATGGGCCCAGCCGCTTCGCGGCATGTGGGATCTTCCCAGACCAGGGCACGAATCCGCGTCCCCTGCATCGGCAGGCGGACTCCCAACCACTGCGCCACCAGGAAAGCCCTGGTTAAAGCCTTTTGAGGTTGCCTGTGTTGAGGGCAAGCCAGCCGCAGACATGCCTTGGATACGCTTTTCCTTGCACCAGACCAGTGAGCTGCTTGTGATACCCTCAAAAGCACTATGTTGACACCTCAGTGCCTTTGCTCCCTGTCCCTTTACCTGGAAATTCTTCCACCTCGTCCTGGCTTCTTCCTACCTTAGTTTCATTTCCACATCAGGCTGGGTAGGAGCTCCCTCCTGCTCTCCGGTGCTGTGCACATACCTCTAGCAAAAGCACTTATTCATCCTTTGACCTTGTAAGGTACCAGGTACTGTGGGCCATCGTAATTACCTTTTTAAAAAGTAGTGTCCTCTGTCAGTTTGCAGGTAGCTGGTGCTTGTTACAGCAAATTTATTATAGAGATGAGTTTTCTTTGGGCAAGTGCTTATTGCTCTGTTCTTAGGTAATCCTAGATATCTGCATTTTTTTTCTAAGTTATATCCCATTTTCAAAGTAGGATGATCTTACCTGTTGGTTTGCTGGGAGTGGTCCCAGTTTGCACCATGTTTTGGCATGATTTAAGAGTGCCCTCTCGCTCTCGGTGTTTTCCAGGTTTTGCTGATAAATTATTTATTTCAACTGAAGCTCTATTTCCCTCTTTCCAGCCGAAGTTGGCTTCCCTTCCCTGGGTCACCAGCACAGTTCTTGGTGAGGGTATTCTGCACAGCGCAAGCACTACATTAAGGAAATAACCTGAGCACTTTGCTTGTGTGCTCACTGTAAGCAATTCTCTGACAGATTACGTAGAAAGGAATTCTCAATGTGATCAGGATTTAGGTGGAAACAACTAGTATATTTCCTTCTCCACCCTCTTACATAGAGTTAGCTTTGACCTATGGGTCACAGTGCAATCCCCTTGTATTTCTAAGGTGTTTTTTATAGCTCATTTAGCAGACACTAGGTTGCGTGATAACTTTATCAGTGATAGATTAAATAGAATGACGGCCAAGCCTTCTTCAGCCTTAAAGAGACAGGCCAGTATTCACAAAAGGAGTTTCTCCATTTTAAACATGAGTTCCCTTAATTCCATCCTACCAGTTATTGGATGAGAGCTAAATGACAACACAAGCTAGAAGAAGAACGTCAAGGAGCTGATAAAGGATTCCAAGGAGTTCCTTGGATGGTTACTACTGGGATCATTTAACAAGCCAGGTCTGCGCTGCTGGGTAGAATTTTACCCTAGTGGATAAAAGAACTTCTTAAAGAAATACTTGGTGCTGGGGCTCCAAATATCCCACCAAAGGCTGCACTTAGGTAATTCCAGCTACTCCTTGGCCCTTACACCAATAAAAGTACAAAGTTTGAAAAGTAACTTGCTATCGCAAAGAAAGCCCTTCACTCACTAGACTTTTTTTTTTTTTTTTTTTTTTTTTTTTGCGGTATGTGGGCCTCTCACTGTTGTGGCCTCTCCCATTGTGGAGCACAGGCTCCGGACGAGCAGGCTCAACGGCCATGGCTCACGGGCCCAGCCGCTCCACGGCATGTGGGATCCTCCCAGACCGGGGCACGAACCCGTATCCCCTGCATCGGCAGGCGGACTCTCAACCACTGCGCCACCAGGGAAGCCCCTCACTAGACTTTTTGATTGTAAACTTCATGAAGGCAGGGATCCTGTTTTTCTTTCTCAGGGCTGTATCCCGACCTGTCATGGTGCCTGCAGGGCTTGTTTCATGAATTATTTTTAAGTACCAGTTTTGCAGGCTTTAAGCCCACAATTCTATTGGGTGGTGTTAAACCCATGAGGTCTTGGTGGTTTGGCTGTGTTTTAACTCTGGTCATGGCACTAAGGTGAAGTTCTGTTTTACTGAATTTTTAATGACTGCTGGCGTGGTTGGTTCTGGCTGGAGTCAGGCTGCCAAGAGCCTCATGTTGCTTTATGAGTAGTGGCAAGTTACCGTGTCATTCCAAAGGCTTCAGGTAGATTGCTACTGTAACCAATTTGACTTGATTAGAGCCCTATCATTTTATAGGCTTTAGCTCAATCACCAGCTACTCATTAAAAAAAAAGGTCAACTTGAGTTTATAATATGCAGATATATGCACATATATAAAATATAGACACATACCATATTGGGACATATGCATATATGTACACATTAGGACACAATCTAGGTACCCTACACG
>NW_006773751.1:41171-53426 GCF_000442215.2 Lipotes vexillifer
ACACGAACCTTCTGCAAAAGCTATAGCACCTTATAAAGGAGACAGGAACTTAAGAATATCTCTTCCAGAAGCAGTACATATTCAAGCAGATTCACCGGTCTGAAAAGCTGTCACTAGGAGTCGGGGGGCAGGACATAGATGCTATAATCATTCTCAAAGCATGGTTCTACCGCCAACCCTTTCTAATTCTACCCTCTCCTGTGCTTAATGGACAAGAAGTTTTGGGGCACTGTCAACTAATTGTTTATCTATGATTCACTGCCTGGAGCCCCTCTGATATAAAGGGGGTGGTGTCCTAGTCCCATGTTACAGAGGAAGTGTCTATGCAGTTCCTATTGTTATTTGATGACTTTCTTTTGCAAGGCCTTGGACCTCAGCAAGTTGTCCTCTTTCTCATGGATTTCAGATTAAGTTACTTGCATTGTTTTGAGGTTGTGACGGTCTCAGCTTCCTCTACTCCTCCACTTAATGGCATAGTCAGCAGATCTATAGGCTTAACTCCAGTGGGTGCACACTCGTCAAATCTAAACTCTGCATGACAGCCTTTCTGCACTTGCCTTTCAAGAAAGATTCAGAATAACTCCTCCTTTGTGACTATTATTCTGCTCTACTGACGTTAAATTTCAAGATACCTCCAAAATTTAATAGATATAATGTGGACCATATAGGCACTACCTTTTGGTGTTTTGGTGCAAACATACGAATGAGGGTGTCAACTGAATAGAAATTCTTCCTCTTCTTCATGCCCCTCCCTCTTACAGCTAAAAGAGTGTCACTGGCATCATGAAACAGTATGAGACTTCAGGACGTATTGCTATGTATACTAGCTTATCCTCAAATGATTTTTTTGAGCTGTTTTGATAACTACTCAAATAATGCTATATAATGAAATAGAGTATCATACTGGTAGAAGGGAGGAAAGAGGACTGGGGGAGGGGCAGAGAAGTGACTTGTCTGGTCTCTGGCAAGGAATCTGTGATATATTAAGAGAGACAGTATAGTAGGAGAATCCACTTCCCCAGGGCTGTGTTTACAAGAGAGGATCATGAAATGAATGCACTGGGTTTCTCCTCCCCAAATAACCTCCCTCCAGACTCATTCCTAGGTGGGCTTAGGAACCAGAAACTGCCACCCTATTAACATCTTTACATAAATACATTATGGCCACACCTACTTAAGACACTGTAGCCATGTAAGCCTTTGGTAAATGTTTGTCCAATTAACTGGAAAGGTCATTATCAGTGTCAGTGGCTAAAAGAAGTGAATAGAGGGTGGAGGATGGGGGTGGGAGGGCAGTTTATCACAAGCATGAATCTTAGATGTTTATGATTTGTGTATGAGCTTCCTTACTCCTGCAGTTCGTCCCAAATTACCTGGTCCAGAAATAGTCTCCTCTCCCTGGTCCCAAATGCAGGGCCTTCAAGGATGATCACCCCAACTGCTGTATTCTGGAAACAGCTGAGTCTTGCAGGTTCCTCCCTTCCCTAAGGAGGGAACAGTTGGGAACTCATTGATACCTAGACTATCTGGCATTAAGTGATTCATTTGTACAGAAATTGACACCATCCTAATAGAATCAGCCTGAGATAAGCTATGGACATCCCTGAAATTCCTTCTGGATTTAGAATTCCATGCAGTGAACCATGTTCTTCTGTGAAATGAAGCAGTTAAGGGTTAAATTTGCTTTCTTGGAGGATGACTGCTTTCAACTTACAGTTATTTATTTGTGATCAAGGTTCACAGCTAAATTTAGAAAGTCAGGGATGTTGGAGAAGTCTGAAAGAAATGAACAAGTCACACCTTGACACAGCGTTTCTCTGGGAGGAAAAATATGAGGCAACATTTGAGTATGAGTAATAATAGGAACATTAAACCTATTTAAAACTCATTTCTTCTAGGTTAGAGAGAACAGTTTCTCTCTGTTTGAAGACTCCTGCTTCATGTACAGGAATCTTAAAGCTGGATGACAATCTTTCCCAGGGAAATGAGCCCAGTACTCTCCATCCCTGAGGGATATATATAATTTGAAAGCATTGAAGTGTGTTACCCATCATTGCATAACGAATTACTCCAAAAATATAGCAGCTGAAAACAGCAAATATTTATTATCTGATACGGTTTCCTGGGGTCAGGAGTCTGGGAGTGATGTAGCTGGGTGGTTCTGCCTCAGAGTTTCTTTGGAGGTTGAGTCAAACTGTCAGAGCCGCAGTTTATGAAGATGTGACTGCACTACAGGATCTGTTCCCAAGCTCAGTCACATGACTGGGCAGGAGGCTACACTTTTTTTTTTTTTTTGCGGTATGCGGGCTTCCCACCGTTGTGGCCTCTCCTGTTGTGGAGCACAGGCTCCGGCCTCGCAGGCCCAGCGGCCATGGCTCACGGGCCCAGTGGCATGTGGGATCCTCCCGGACCGGGGCACGAACCCGGGTCCCCTAGCATCAGCAGGCGGACTCTCAACCACTGCACCACCAGGGAAGCCCCTCCCATCACTTTTGCCATGCTTTATATGCTGGAACTGAGTCACGAAATTCAGTCCACCCTTAGAGGAAGGAAAAGCTCCACCTCTTGAGCTTAGGCCAATCTTTAAATGTATCACGGTGAGCAGCTTTGGCCTAAGACAATAGTAAAGATTGAAGTATTATCCTGGGGAGAAAGTCTTTTCTTTACAGTTTCTGGTTTCATTTCTTTGATTCCTGTTTTTAATGATTCTCTCTTGTCTGTCAGAGAGTGGAATTAAGGATTTCCAGTTCAATGCCTGCACTTAATTGGGAGCGAGGAATAATTTGGATATGTCTTTCCCTTTCTCCATCCCAAACCGCAGGAAGGTCCCCTGGAAGCTATACAGGGAACACGGAGCAGGCAAGAAAATAGAGGCAATGTTTCCAGGGACCAAAAATGCCCCCAAGTGTGTGTGCATATAAAGTAAATTCCCAGACTGGACTCCTATAGGCCTTCCAAAGCCAGGTGCAACCTCTCCATTCATATTAGCTCCACTACAAGCCCAAACCTGCATGTTCCTTTGTGAGGTATCTCCTTCCTCTCAAAGATGCCCTTGATGGTCATTGTAATCCACATTTCACCTGGATTAAAATGTTTGGAGAAGATATATACACAGTGTGATGGATTCCCCTTTAGCCTGGGCTAAACTTTCTCTAATCCTAAAAAATGACACTATGGATCAGCCCTTCTCCTGATCCATACATAGGAAAAAAAGGCGAGTCCTCAGCAGAATGAATACAAACCCAGAAACCGCAAAAAAACTATGTTCTTACCACAGCATTCCCAGGAGAGACCCCTGGGCGGGGTTGCATTAATATTTCTGCCTGAATAATCAAGATCTGGGAGCCAGGGACATCTCCCAGGGGATGAGGTTAACTTAAGTCACTTCTGGGAGCTTCAAACAATTGATATGGACCTGCCCTTTGTCTTCCCATCTATTGAGAAACCAAGAAATACATCTAGGGGCTAGTAAACTAGTGTGTATTGCGCAAAGTTTTCAGCAGAGATGCCAACTTAGAATTCCAGAGGTGGTGACAGAGTGTGGAGAGGAGGGAAGGTTCCTGTCCTAGTTCACACGTTTATTTAATCACTGAGTCTGTCTTTGCCACCACTCACTGCAGCCCCACCTTCCCTTGTCTCTGACCTGTCCTGCCTCTGCCTTCTGGAAAGCTCCAAGACCTGACTGAGTTCATCTCAAGAGAGACTCAGATGTCTGGTGCCCTCAGAACACGCAAGCCCTTTTCTGCTGACCCTCCTTGCGAAGAATCCAAGAAAACCCAGAAGCACCGAGGACCAGGTGTTTTTTTTTTTTTCATCTGGGTTTCACCCAGCCTGGCATGGCAGGCTGCAGGGTTATTTTGCTTTCATAAGCCATGTTATGTAATTAAAATTTTGAATAGTGACACTGAGCCAACTGAGATGTCACACAGAAGGGGAGGGGAAGAGCAGTCAACGAAGTGGAGAGAGAATATATGGAAAGAGAGTAAGAATGGAGGAGCAGAAAAGAGAGAAAGACTGGAAGGGAGAGTGGGGATAAGGAGACTATTTCTCCTGCCTGTTCGTATGTTCTTGGTCTCCAGTGACAGGATACGCTACCTGAAAAGTTCTCCCCTCATTTGAGCTGGGCTGGAGGCCTCCTTCAGGTCCCAATCTGTGGAAAACCTTGCTGAGTGCCAGCTGCCTGCAGGCATCACCCCAGGGCCCACTGGTGTCCTATTGGAGGCTGCAGCTGCCTGGCATGGTGTAGCACAGAGTGTTCTAGGTGGAAGACAAACAGGCATGACACTGTCTCCAATCATGCAGCCTCCAAGACAATTCCAGGCTGACTGCGGGAGTCAGGGGCGGGTGAGTAGGAAAGCTCCAGAGGGTCCTGGAGACCTGAGGCCTTTTTCTTCTGCCGTATTCCAGAAGATTAGAGCCTACTCTCACCCGCTTCCAGGAGCTTGGGTAGACATCAGGAGCAGGTGCCAAAGAAGGCTAAAGGGTTTTGAATTTGTACCCGCAAAATGTCACTTTGTTTCACTTACTACAGATTAGATCTGAAGCCAAGGGAATTCCCTGGTGGTTCAGTGGTTAGGACTCCAAATTTCCAATGCGGGGGGCCTGGGTTCGATCCCTGGTTAGGGAACTAAGATCCTGCAAGCCATGGTGTGTCATGGCCAAAAAGAAAAAAGAAAAAAATCTGAAGCCAAAAGTAGTGATGCTGAGGTAGGGATGGCCCACATCTATGTCCCAGGCATCCAAAGAATCCTCTTTTCTTGTCAATGCATGCTCATTGGAAGTTTCACTGACCTTTGGTACACAAAGATGTTGGTGCAGGAATTTGAATCCTAGAATCAGAAGTGGAAGTCAGTCTAGGGCAGTCACCCTAAACTTTATTTGGGGTTATTCCTTTCTTGGACACTCTGGTTAAAACATACAGATAGAAGCAGTTATGGATAGATACAGATGCCCCCCCCCCCCAAATAAGCTTTATTTATAATTTCAGTGTGTTCAGAGTCTGCCTGAAGCCTATCCAGGGATTCAGGTTAAAAATTCCTGCCCAACGGCTGATCTTGTGCAGCCTTCCAGATTTAGAAACTGTTTTTATAGCATTCATTATAGGCTGTCATGCACTTTATGCTCAAACTCTCTAGGGCAGGGAGATCTCACTATATCATAAGGATGTCCTTTCCATTTATGCAACGCTTTAGGCTTTGCTTTATGATGAGGTAGAAGCTGCTTCTCTGTAGTTGTTGTTTGTTTTTTCCTTTCTTTTTTCTTTTCTTTTCATCTTTGTCCTCATTCTGCCCTCTGAACTTACACAGACCCAGGAGGCTAATCTTTCTCAGATGAAAATTCTTCAGAGAGCTGAAGACAGGACTCATGTCTCCATTGAGTCGTTTCTTTTTCACATTGAACATCCCCAGTTACTTCTGCCCTGCAATGACTTCTAGATCCTTCCCCAGCCTGTTCTCATTCCTCTAGATATTCTCTGGATCACTGATCCAGTTCTAAAAGGCTGATTCTCTAGGACAATTCTAATGGATATGATATTTAAACAGGTGTCTTGGACATCCCTGATGGCACAGTGGTTAAGAATCCGCCTGCCAATGCAGGGAACACGGGTTCGTGCCCTGGTCCAGGAAGATCCCACCTTCCATGGAGCAACTAAGCCCGTGCGCCACAACTACTGAGCCTGCGCTCTAGAGCCCACAAGCCACAACTACTGAGCCTGCGTGCCACGACTACTGAAGCCCACGCCTAGAGCCATACTCTGCAACAAAGAGAAGCCACGGCAATGAGAAGCCTGCACACCGCAGTGAAGAGTAGCCCCCACTCACCACAACCAGAGAAAGCCTGCACACAGCAACGAGGACCGAACACAGCCAAAAATAAATAAATAAATAAATTTAAATTTAAAAAATTTTTAAATAAAAATAAAATAAAAAGCTTGCCAGTCTCACTACCAAAATTTGTATTTTAAAAAATTAGGGCAGCGTTCACCCAGTGTATAGTATCCTGTCTACCCTTGTGCTAAGGTTACTGAGGGTGGTTCCAAGAGCACTTTATCAGGTAGTCCTCCCCTCCCCCACCCCCAGCTGACCCCACAGCTTGGCCATCGGTTAGCTGGGATTTTTGTTTCTTTGCCTCAGGGGAAGGTTGGGTTGCTAGGTGGAAACCGAAGCTGGGTGGAAATCTGAAGCCACCGGGGAGACTACTTTCCCAGTAGTCCTTAAATGAAAGCTCAAACACTTTAAATCTTACTGGGGGAGGGCACAGAGGGCTCCCCAAGAAACGGAGCCTCTGAGAAGACTTAAAGGAAATACTCTCCAAGACACAAGGGACATTGATATTGTTTTGGGGGTCCAGGAAGGTGACCTGAAGAGGCTGGGTCAGAGTGGCGAGGAGGCCACCTGCTTCCAGGGTACCACGGGCAGTGACATCGCCAGCAGCAGCCACTTGCCACCTTTTCCTTGTGTTCTGGGCACCAGGTAATTCTCCTGAATTTATTTCCAGCTCTGGGCAGGGCCAGGGACCCAGCAATGCAGGCTCGGAGTGCAGCAACGGCTCCATTGAAAGGAGGGGCACAGGACAGCTCTTCGGTCATCAGGGCAGCCTGGAGACTTGTCCCTGAGTTTAGAGAACCGGAACACTTTTTACATAGCTTGTAAATCTATTTGGAATGGCTGAGTAGAGATTCTGATGGAGATTATGAGATTGCTGAAGCCACCTCAATACCACTACTATTGGCTTCAGATGAAGTAAAATAACATTTTATGGGTGTAAATTCAGAACCCTCTACCTTATCTTTGGCATTCTTTCTGATATCTATCCAAGTTCCTAGTAGATACTCAATAAGTATTGTTGAATGCATGGATAAATTCAGGGTTTTTTTGTTTGTTCTTTTCGGCCCTGCCACTCAGCTTGTGAGATCTTAGTTCCCTGACCAGGGATCGAACCGTGCCCCCTGCAGTGGAAGCTCAGAGTCTTAACCATTGGACAGCCAGGGAATTCCCATGTGGATGAATTCTTAATGGAACTGAGCTACTCATTTATATTCCTTTATCTTTTGAGCATGTGCTTTAAAAAATGTATAAACTCAGGACTTCCCTGGTGGTGCAGTGGTTAAAATCTGCCTGCCAATGCAGAGGACACGGGTTTGAGCCCTGGTCTGGGAAGATCCCATATGCTGTGGAGCAACTGAGCCCGTGTACCACAACTATTGAGCCTGCACACCACAACTACTGAAGCCCGTGCTCCGCCACAAGAGAAGCCACTGCAATGAGAAGCCTGCACACCGCAATGAAGGGTAGCCCCTGCTCGCTGCAACTAGAGAAAGCCCGTGTGCAGCAATGAAGACCCAACGCAGCCAAAAATAAATAAACAAATAAATAAAAATAAATTTTAAAAAATATAAACTTTACAAAAATCTCTATAATAAAAGACTATCGGTAAAGGATTTTTTTTTCCCTATTGGTAATTACTGCATGCTAGGTGCTGTTGACTCACTTAACTGCACAACAATCCTATGGGCTGCTGTTGCTATTATTATTCCCATTTTGCAGATAAGAAAGTCGAGGCACATAAAGATTAAGTCACTTGCTAAAGGCCACACACAAGTAAGAGGCATAGTTAGGATCTGATCCCAGACAGTCTAGTTCCACAGCTTCCTGGGACTCTGGTCTGTCATCCTTAAAATGGCAGTGATAGCTGTCCTGTGCCCACCACTACTGCTGCACGGACATAGTGAATGTGAAAGTGCTTTGTAACTTGCACTATGTGGCACTGGCATACAGTAATTTTAGCTACGAGAGTAACAGAGCCCTTTCTCTTGTTTTAACTTTCTGTGATGTAGTCACACTTTTATTTTAGAGCCTGTGTTCTTGGCTCCTGCTCCATTGCCTTTGTGTCTCAGAAAGGGAACATTTCTAACTCAGGTTAAGTTTGACTTCTTGGTTGCCTCGGTGTATTCCTCTGAAACCTTTCCTAAGAAGTCGAGATGGTGTAACTCACAGAAGCAATCACCTTAGGACACATCTAAATTGAGATCAAGCACAGGCGCTCACAGACACAGTTCAAAGTTATGGCGGTTTGATGCTGAGATGCTGAGTGTGGTTCCCAGGAAGGAACTTGCTGGGGCCACTCTCACTGCTTGGGTGGGGTGTGTGCTGTTCTACAAAGGAGGCTCCGGCAAAACAAACACTGAACCCTACTTTCACTTTTCCACGTTTTTTGTAAAAGCAAACATCCTCTTCGGATTTATTTCAGTTAGCAAAAACAGGTACTACCGTAGGTCTTTCCTAAAATCGGAGAGGTGTAAAGGTACCTGGAATAAAGTGAACTTTTTTTAGAAATTTTATTGATTGATTGATTTTTGGCTGCATTGGGTCTTCGTTGCTGTGCGTGGTCTTTCTCTGGTTGCGGCGAGAGGGGGCTACTCTTCGTCGCGGTTCGTGGGCTTCTTATTACGATGGCTTCTATTTGTTGCAGAGCATGGGCTCTAAAGCGCAGGCTCAGTAGTTATGGCGCACGGGCTTAGTTGCCCCATGGCATGTGGGATCTTCCTGGACCAGGGCTCGAACCCGTGTCCCCTCAATTGGCAGGCGGATTCTTAACCACTGCGCCACCAGGGAACTCCCGGCTCTTTGTTTTAAATTTTGAATTTATGGGCTTCTTATTGCTGTGGTTTCTCTTGTTGCGGAGCACGGGGCTCTAGGCGCACGGGCTTCAGTAGTTGCAGCACACGGGCTCAGTAGTTGTGGCTCACGGGCTCTAGAGCACAGGCTAGGTATTTCTGGCAGACGGGCTTAGTTGCTCCGCAGCGTGTGAGATCTTCCAGACCAGGGATCGAACCCGTGTCCCCTGCATTGGCAGGCGGATTCTTAACCACTGCACCCCGAGGGAAGTCCCTAAAGTGAACTTTTGAAAACTGGGGGATACCTGTATGTGAAATCCATTTAACTTTTCCTTTGTGATATGAAAAGACTAAGTATAATGATAATAACTCTATAGTTTTTTTTTTTTTCTTTTCTTTTCTGGCTATGCCTCACAGCATGCAGGATCTTAGCTCCCAGGCCAGGGATCGAACCCGCGCCCCCTGCATTGGAAGGGGAGTCTTAACCACTGGACCGCCAGGGAAGTCCCTCTACTGTATTCTTAAAGAACTGCAACAAGGGTTAAAATGACCAGATGGATGAAGAAGAAAAACAAACAGCTTGAATTTTCCACTATGATTCTCACAGTTTCCTGAGCTCTTCACACCTAAGGACATACTAGGAGCCAACGGGCAACCTTCAGGACATCCCTAAAAGGCAGGTGGGCAGGAGGTTCAAGTAAAGAAAGGAGCAAGGAAACTAAGTGTGATGTCCCTGAGAGAAATGATTAATAGATCTACAATTGCTATACAGCTAGTGTATTCGTTGACCATATAATTCTTGCTTTCAAAAGGCAAAGGACTTATTTGTATGCTGTTTGTTTTTAATTGGTGGGGATACATGAGACTAAACTAGGGCCAACCTTTCACTTCCCCTCTACCTTTTCCTCAAACATCACAATCGTATAAAAGATGGTCCTGTAAAATTCCAAACTAACCAAAGAGCTCTGTGTTCCCAGCAGCATCTTCTTTCCACAACTGCAGTAATGGGGCAAATTATAAACTTTCAGAATTAGGGACCCCACCATAGACCTAACTACATAATAATCTCCAGAGGAGGGAGAGAGGGAGTACATATTTTTAAGAACCATTCCAGATGACTCTTCTCAGTCAAGTTTAGGAAATACCTCTGAGCTTCGGAGCGCCGGGCCAAGCCCAGATTTTGGACTCAAAGGACCTAGTTCACTCTCCATCTGGCATCAATTTTCTCAAACTCATCAAGTGTAATTTTCTACACTTGTAAAGCGGGACTCATAATACCCCAAGCTGCCCAAGGGAGCTTGTTGCTACAAAGCCTAATCTCCTCACTCAGACATTAGGAATATTCTGGACAGTACTTTGAACTGATTACCCAATACGAATTCCATCCCTCAGCCTTTATCGCAGGGTCTCTCATATCCATGCTGTCCCACACATTCCCTAATGTGAATCAATTTATTCCTCCCTTCCCCATATCTGACCCCTCCACTGTGCTTGCTAGAACGCCTGGCTTGTGATCAGCAGACTTTCTGTACATGTAGTCCTAACTTATTCCTTCCATCTCATTGTCTTGACCAAGGCTCCCCTTCAGGGCTAGTTGGATACGAGTCCGGAGCTCTTGGATTCCCAGATGTTTCTGTGCGTTCTTAGCCCTTTCTCATCCCCTACATCTCACCTGGCCTTTCCTTTTCAATCTCTTCCAATGTCTACATTTTGGAGAGTTTCTAGGGCTCTATCCTAGACTCTTTTTTTTTTTTTTTTTTTTTTTTTTTTTTTGCGGTACGCGGGCCTCTCACTGCTGTGGCCTCTCCCGTTGCGGAGCACAGTCTCCGGACGCGCAGGCTCCGGACGTACAGGCTCCGGACGCGCAGGCTCAGCGGCCATGGCCCACGGGCCCAGCCGCTCCGCGGCATGTGGGATCTTCCCTGACTGGGGCACGAACCCGGGTCCCCTGCATCAGCAGGCGGACTCTCAACCACTGCGCCACCAGGGAAGCCCCCTAGACTCTTTTTTTAATGTATATCCCTCCCCTGGTAACCCTCAGACTACATGTCCCAACTTTTACCTCCAGCCTAGGTCTTTCCCTTGAGCTCTTGACTTCTATATCCAACTACATACTTGAGAACCTCACTTGGTTATCAATAAGAATCTAAAACTCAAGTATGTCCAATAAAGAGCTCTTTATTTCAGAGCACCATTTCTAAGACGCTTCCTCCTCTTCTCTCTGGTACCAGTCATTGTTGCCCCAAACCTAGCAATTGATCTTGTTTCTTCCTTTTCATTTATGGCATGCTCTTTCCCCATCTTGTCTATCAGCAAATCCTCTATGTTCTATTTACAGATGTATTGTGAATCCTCCCATTTTTATCTATCTCCACCATTACATTCCTATTCCAAGTCACCATCATCTCTCACTTGTCCTTCCACTTAAGCCTTGCAAATGGTCTTTCTCCTTCAACTCTAAGCTCTGATGAATGCATTTCCCAGCAGCAACCAGGGAAATCTTTCAAAAACCCAACCTGAATTATGTCTCATCTCTTCTAACACTTTTTAATGGTTTCCCATTGCTGTTATGGAATTCAAGCTCCATTCTGTTGTCTCTTAGGTCTTGCTTTGATCTAGACCCTTCCTGCTTCTCCAACTTCATCTTAGACCAGTCCACCCTCACTCCCTCTGCTTAGTTCCTCCGTTCTGCTTTCTGTTCTATGAACACACCAAGATGGTGACCTCTGGGTGTGCTGTTTCAGTCAGAAGAGGTTCTTCCTCAAATTCCAAGCAGAGCTGTCTGTTTTTCGTAAGTCTCAGCTCAACTGCCACCTTCTCAGAAAAGCCTTCCCTAACCATACTCTCTAAACCCTCTACTCTGTCCTCTGCTTTATTCTAGCACATCCATCTTAACATTTCTTTCATCACAAGTATCATAATTAGCATAACATTATCATGCTAATCTATTTATTTGTGTGTTGATTATCTGTATTCCTTATAACGATAATTATTATTTTCAATATGAGATACTAGAAAGAGTTTGGGATATGTAATTCAATGGAAGGCTTAGGTTAATTTTAGGTCTCATTACTTACCTACTATATGATTTTGGCAATTTACTTTCTCTCTGTCTTATTTTTCTCATTAGTAGAATGGGATTAACAGAGCAATATAAAGTCATTACAATTAATGAGCTAACATCCATGAAGTGCTAAGCAAAGTTTTTCCTGCTACTATGCACTGGACGTGGCATTTTTAAAGACGTTCACTTTCACAAACTTACTTCCCAAGTAAAATCATTTTAAGAATTACTTAAGGGCTTCCCTGGTGGCACAGTGGTTGAGAGTCCGCCTGCCGATGCAGGGAACGTGGGTTCGTGCCCCGGTCCGCGAAGATCTCACATGCCGCGGAGCAGCTGGGCCCCTGAGCCATGGCTGCTGAGCCTGCTCATCCGGAACCTGTGCTCTGCAACGGGAGAGGCCACAACAGTGAGAGGCCCGCGTACCGCGAAAAAAGAATTACTTAAGAAGTTTTTTTCTATAGTTCACCTCCCATTTTTATGGTATGAATCAGGGAATGCTCTGGGCACCTGTATCTTGCAAACCAGTAGAATGGACACAAGGGCCCTCACTCTTGGAGAACAGACACTAGGGAAC
>NW_006773751.1:53436-58163 GCF_000442215.2 Lipotes vexillifer
TGGACCCACACAGTAAAAACTTCAGAGCCAGACAAGCCCAGTGAGGCCCAGGGAAGGCCTTGGAGAGATTCAGTGGAGACAAGGTAGTACTATAAAGTAGATCCATGCCAGCGCTGGACTTCTGAGGCTCAGAAAGAGGGCTGACCATTGGACCTTCGGTTGTTTAGTGATTTGTTCAAAAGTTTGTATTGCTTTCTTTACTCCTAGGAGCTAAGCTCCAAAGGTAGAGACACTATCCCTTCTGTTTCATTTAAATTCTGACTTTCTCCCACCTCCTTTAGACTATGTCTATGTGGAAGGTAATTTTGCATAAAAGGAAAAATAAACAAATACTAGAATTAAAAACAGAAGTCCTGGGTCTGGGCACTGGTTCTGTCAGATACAATGTGGAAAGGTTCTGGGTCTTATGGCAGGTTGGGAATCACCAGCAGTCTCTCAAACATTGTTAGTGGAGGTGGAAGTTGGGACATCCTTTTGGGAGGGCAATCTGGCAATTTAAATTACTATTTCCCATACATGTACCACAGTGTTCATTGTAGCAATATTTATAATAGCCAGGACATGGAAGCAACCTAAGAGCCCATCAACAGATGAATGGATAAAGATGTGGCACATATATACAATGGAATATTACTCAGCCATTAAAAGAAATGAAATTGGGTTATTTGTAGTGAGGTGGATGGACCTAGAGTCTGTCATACAGAGTGAAGTAAGTCAGAAAGAGAAAAACAAATACTGTATGCTAACACACATATATGGAATCTAAAAAAACAGTACTGATGAACCTAGTGGCAGGGCAGGAATAAAGACGCAGATGTAGAGAATGGACTTGAGGACACAGTGGGGGAAGAGGAAGCTGGGACGAAGTGAGAGAGTGGCATTGACATAAATACACTACCAAATGTAAAATAGATAGCTAGTGGGAAGCAGCTGCACAGCACAGGGAGATCAGCTCGGTGCTTTGCGACCACCTAGAGGTGTGGGATAGGGAGGGTGGGAGGGAGGCTCAAGAGGGAGGGGATATGGGGATATATGTATACATATAGCTGATTCACTTTGTTGTACAATAGAAACTAACACAACATTGTAAAGCAATTATACTCCAATAAAGATATCAAAAAAAACTTTAAAAAATTACTATTTCCAATGCACATATCCTTTTGACACAGCAAATATCCTTCTAGAAATATATATGCTTGCATATATGCATAAATATGTGTAAGGAAAGATCATTGCCCTATTGTTTATATTAGCAAAATATTGAAACCAAGTGGTTAGATAAGTAAGGCCCATTCATAGGTAGTACGCAGCTGTTAAGAAGAATGAAGGAGGTCTATGTGTACTGATAGGGAAATTGGACCTATATTGTTAAGTGAAAAAGCAAAGGTGGGAGCACACCAAAAGCAGACACACACACTCCCAGGCACAATTATTTGCTTATATTCATAAACTATTCCTGGTAAAATTTTCAAGTACTGATGGTGACTTCCTTGAGACAAGGATAAGAGCGAATTGTTTGTGGTTGCTTTTCTCTGCAGTTGGGAGTTTTAAAAAAATTATGCATTTATCATCTTTTCAGAAGAAAAAGTCTACACTTTTCAGCCCCATGGCCGTAAGTCTACAGCACTGAGTCAGTGAAGGAGCCATGTCTGATCCTCTTACCTTCCTTTGGTCAAGTCATTTAATCTTGCTGAGATTTTTCATCACCTACAACATGTTTATAATGATATACAGCCCTCAGGATTAAGTAAGGTCACTCTGTGCATGCGCCAAAGCACATTAGTAAGGAACACAGCCGATGTCTAACAAATGCTCGTTAGCCTCCCTTTCTGTCCTTGCCACAGTAGGTAGAGCCGTGGGCACATCATCTCTTGTGGCTTGGGTTTCCTTTCTTAGGCCAGGAAAGTTGCTGCGGGTGCCACAGCTATTTAAATCAACTGACCTTTCCTGCTAAGGCTGCAGGGCAGCCTCTATCTTAGGCTGGGGATGACTAAAGTTGCTGATGATGGAGGCTGCTGACGGTGGGTGTGTTGGGAGGTGGGGCGGGGGTGGGGCCATTCTTTCCTCAGACCCTTCTGACCTACTGGCTCTCATGCTCTGCAAATTTCTCTTGAGAGAGATGCCTGCCAGCCAGACTGGTAATCTCTGGGAAGATAGAAATAGCAGGGCTCATGGCTCCACCTCCCATTCTTTGGGAAGGGGACTTTGGCCTGAAATCTTTTTTCACTCTTGCCAGAGTTTTAATTCCCTTTATTGCCTTGGCCGCCCCAAGCCCTCTCCTGAGGGTGATGGAGCTTTGTCAAAGCAGTAGGCTGGGCTTGCATGCTTTCCAGAGGACATGATCCAGAGAAACACCCAAGAACATTTCATTGTCTCCTTAAGAGGTGCTGTCATGATGTCATTGTCCCACCTGGTTCCTTCAAGCCAAGTGACCTCACTAAGGAAAGTCATGTGATTTAACCACCTCCATCCACAATTTCCATCAGCTCTACTGGGAACTCCTATCCTCATCATACAATCTAAACAAAAGCAGTGAGCTTGCTCATTCCAGAGAGTAAAGCACTCCACGCATACTACCACACCTACTAGAAAACTCTTCCTAGAATTAAGTAAACTTGCCCAGGGTTCAGCACCTGGCATGATTTCCACAAATACCGTTATGGTATGAGAAGCAGCTTACACAGAGCTCCATTCGACCCTCAGAACTTTTATTTATAAAAAACTTTTACAAAGTGTTAATTTTTTTTTTTTTAATTTTTGACCACATTATGTGGCATGTGGGATCTCAGTTCCCCGACCAGGGATTGAATCCGTGCCCCCTGCAGTGGAGGCGCAGAGTCTTAAACCACTGGACGGCCACGGAAGTACCAAAGTGTTAGCTTTATATATCAACTAGCCTGGGCCATGGTGCCTGCCCGTGGTTTCTGTGAAGGTGTTTTTGGATGAGATTAACATTTCAATTGGTGGACTTTGAGAAAAGCAGTTTACCCTCAATAATGTGGGTGGGCCTCCTCTAATCTCTTGAAGTGGGACAAAGAGTAACTTCCCCAGAGCAAGAAGGGACTCTGCTGTGACTCAAACTGGAACTCTTCCCTCAATCTCCACCCCCTTTGGATTTGCCAAGCCTCCATGATCCTGTGAGCCAGTTCCTGAAAATAAACCTCTCTCTCTCCCTCCCTCTCTCTCCCTGTCTCTGTCTCTCTCTCTGTCTCTCACTCTCATATATATATTTTATATGTTTATATATTTATATTATATTTATTATAGGTATACATATACATATTTGCATTTAAAATTTTGTCCTAGAAGAAAATAAAACCTAATTAGTTTTTATCAGCATCTTACCAAAGTCAAAACCAAAAAAAGAGCACACATTGAAAAAAACTGGAAAAAATATGTTAAATATTAAAATTAAATGGTAGAACTAAGGCTGATTTTCCTACATTTTAAAATGTTTAGTAATGAGAATGTAGGACTTTATAATGAAAATGTTTAAAATTAATTTCTTAATAGGGAGGTTTATGTTATGACAAGATAGAATTTTTAAGTAAAACAAAACAAAAAAGGGTGTGCTTGCTAAGCAAATAGAGCTTCAAATCAAATAGCCCAGAGCTCTCTTTCAACCATGCTGCCACTAAGACCCTGTAGCTAGGAATCTTGCTGAGGTTTTCCCTGAGAGCTGGGGCTGCCCGTCTCCCAAGATTCAGATGTGACCAACAGTCTATGAAGGCCAGCTACATGCCAAGCTTGAGCTGGGTGCACCTGCCCACTGCAAGTGTTCATCTAATTCTCACAACTCCTCTAGGTGAGAGGTAAGTTATTCTCAACAGATGAAGAAACTGAGGTTCCAGGACTTCCCTGGTGGCACAGTGGTTAAGAACCCGCCTGCCAATGCAGGGGACATGGGTTCGAGCCCTGGTCCAGGAAGATCCCACATGCCATGGAGCAAGTAAGCCCATGAGCCACAACTACTGAGCCCGTGTGCTGCAACTCCTGAACCTGCTAGCCTAGAGCCCGTGCTCCGCCACAGGAGAAGCCACTGCAATGAGAAGCCCGCACACTGCAACGAAGAGTAGCCCCCGCTCGCCGCAACTAGAGAGTCTGCTCAGCAACTGGACTCAACACAGCCAAAAAGGAAAAAAAAAGAAAAAGAAACTGAGGTTCCAAGAAATGATGTGATTTCCTTAAGGCCACACAGTTCGATAAGTGGCAGAGCCAGGATCTGAACCCTAATTTCCTAACTCCAGCCCCAGTGCTCTTGCCTCTATCATGGCTGTCTTTCCTGGGATCCCAGGAGATGTGGGAGAGGGCAATACGCAGAGTCTGGTTCATTCTACAGCAGCTTTTGTACTGGAGGAGGTGTAATGTGAAAAAATGCATATGATCAAAGTTTTGCATACCATTTCCCCGGGCTCGTCATCCCCACCTCACCAAGTCTCTAGGAACCCCACACTCCAACTTTCTGTTCCAAACAAGAGAGGGAGACGAGGCCAGTTCACCCCGGGAGCTCAGCAGAGGCTTAGGCCCTGATCCTCGTTGGCTCATGCCTCAGCCCCTGCCTGGCCTCCGTGGTGGCCATCTGCCCTTTACTCGTGCTCTGCCATTTTCTTCACACCACAGGAAAACAGCCTTCTCTCCTGCCTCTACCCTAACACGAACACAGGAGAAAGGCAAGGACATCCTATTGACATTGAAAGGAGATGACAGGCGGGGGGTGGGGGTGGGGG
>NW_006773751.1:58193-67711 GCF_000442215.2 Lipotes vexillifer
GGGGGTGTGGATAGTAGTGGCGAGGAAGTAGAGGGATGGGGGAGTGGAGGTAGCTTGGGAGAGTGGAGAAAAAGCTACTCAGGAAGCAAGGGAATAAAAAGTGGTTCAGAGAGCACACTCTCTGGAGGCAGATTATGTGGGTTCAACCCCCAGCTCTGCAGCTTACTGTCTCTGTGTGACCTCAGATGAATTACTTTGCCTCAGAATATCCACTTGATAGGGCTGATGTAAAAATTAAATGAATTAGTGGATAGAAAGTGTAAAGTTCCTGGTTTGTGTGCTCTGTGTTTGCTTTTACAATACCCAAACTAGCTGTGTGACTTGGGCTACTCACTTCCTCTCTCTGACCTTCAGTTTTGGTGGTCCAAATTCCTTTCTCACTTTCAAGTTTTAGGCTGCTGACCTCTCTTTAGTCATTAGGAAATATTCTCAAGTTTCTACTGAGAGCTGGCTCTGTGTCTCGTCCTTTAAATGATCACAGTACCCTTGTCACTTGGCATTTACCATTATAACATGTCTTTGGACATTAAAAATGTTTCATTTTTAAGATTGTCTAGCTGAAGTTCAAATTCTCTAGGGGATCCTAAAAGCAAAAAAGCTTAAAGGACCCTAAGAACAAACAAAAGGATAGGAGGCACCCAAGGAGATGGGGCGGCAGAGCAGGCATGGCTGCAGCCCGCCACCATCTAAAATTCCCACTCTGTGTGTCCCTTCGGTCCTGCTGGCTACCTCTCTTGCCTGGACCTCCCTTCTTTCCTCAACTCCACCGTGTTGTTAAAGCTGCTACCATATTTGTTTCTTTCCTCACTGCCAGACTTTAGGAAACAATGGCCAACCCCACCTGCCTACAAGGCCTGTCCAACTGGCCACACCACCATCTTCCCAGGCCTCTCTGAGTAGCTCCACCCAGTTGACTCCTTCTCAAAAGGCTCCTCCCCTTTCATGTCAGTGACTGACACTTTGGTCTCCTTTTGACATTCAAAGAGCCTCCAGTCTAGTCTAGCTCTAGTCTGGCTGACCCTTGGCTGAGCCCAGGTCTAGGGTGTGGTCAGGCTCCGGGAAATCCCATCAGGGGAGATTTGGCCCATCTGAAAAGACTAAGATTGCCTTGGGGAATATAATCCATTTCAAGGGTGTGTGCCATTCCTTTCCCTTCTCCTAAGCTCTTTTTTTCCACCCCTGAAATATCTCCTTCCCTTGCCTGCTTTTGAAATAAATGTTCAGGGAGCTGCCCAGGCAGGTTCAAAACAAACAGCTGCCTAAGCACCAGCTCTTCCCCCACACTTGCTGCTGCTATATGTAGAGTGGGATCTATGGCCCTAAACGCTGGAGTCAAATTGCAGGTACTCAGCTCTTTAGCAGCCTGTCCTTCTGCCCTGTGTTTTTGCTTAGGGGGATCTGAAGCTCGTGCACCCCCACCCCCTTCATTCCATGTTTCCCCGAGGCTTTGAGGGCTGTGGCTCTATCTGATGCCCAGTGTGTCTGGCACATGCTCTGGGCCTGGTGGTCCCAGGGAGCCTTGGAGTGGAGCAGCAATTCTTTTACATTTTCAAAGCCATGCTAGGCTAATGCCTTTCAGGCACCTCTATTCTTTCCCCAAAATGAACCTCTCCAGAGTCCCGTGTGTTTGTTAGACAACACTTGTCAGCATGGAACCTGACTGTGGGCTTAACCAAAAGGTTTATTTTTCTCACAGAACAAGAAGTCACAGGTAGCGGCCCAGGCTATGCAGCAATGCCAGGATGTAATTAAGATACCAAACTCCTTAGATGTTTTTGCTCCACCATCCTTAGTAAGTGGCTCTTCTCATGGTCTAAAGATGGCTTTTGCATCTCCCAGCATTATTGAGAAAGGATGCTACCTTCTCCTTTTCTCTGCTTTTAAGTATGAAAGCAACTATTTTAACTAAATGAGTGATCCATAAATTCACAGGCCTTGTAAAAATTTAGAAAATTACAGAGAAGGCTAAAGGCATCCCTTCACCATTCCTTTTCCCAGTCCCTGGAAGTGAATAGTGTTATCACTTTTTGGTTTTCCTTCAGACCTTTTCCTGCATATTGCATACACGTATATGTGCACATGGAAAATACAAAGTTTTAAAATAATTTTACTTGTATCATATTGTATGGATAATCCTTCAACTTTATTTTTCTTTCCAATTCAACCATAAATTTTGGCAATCTATTCTTTTATTACATGTAGCTTTCTCAAGTTGTCTTTTATTTTCTTTTCCCAAACTGCTTCCTGGTATTTCCTACTATGAATATATAATACTCTAGTTTCTTTAGCCAGTCAATCCCCTATTAATTGACATATAGGTCATTTCCAACTTAGGATACTGCAGAACAATGATGCAAAGATTATCCTTATACATATGCCTCTTTTGTACATGTAGATACCATAAAATGAAATTTCTGGGTTTTAGGATGCAGGCATTTTAAAAAATATATTTATTTATTTATTTGGTTGCACTGGGTGTTAATTGCGGTATGCAAACTCTTAGTTACAGCATGCATGTGGGATTTAACCCGGGCCCCTGCTTGGGAGCGTGGAGTCTTATCCACTGCGCCACCAGGAAAGTCCCAGCCATTTTAAATCTTTACAGATATTGCCCAGTAACCCTCTCCTCCCCCGCAGAGAGAGCCATATCTAAGAATTTGGTTTGTTCATCTTTAACTCCATTCTACCTTTGGGTATAGCACGGTCTAAGCTCAATAAATGCCTGTTAAATTGCAATGCTCCACCAAGATTTTATATGGAGATTACGCAGGCAATTAGTTACTTCTCCCTTAGACTGCTTTCTCTGTTAAAAGTACATTCTGTTGAGTCTTATGTTTTCTCTCTCTCTCTTTTTTATTTATTTATTTATTTTTGTGGGATCTTACTTCCCCAACCAGGGATTGAACCTGGGTCCTTGGCAGTGAAAGCATGGAGTCCTAACCACTGGACTGCCAGGGAATTCCCCTTTCTCTCTTTACCATTATACTTTGGTTCTTTCCTATCCCTAAGATCCAGGGAGAACAAACCTAATGCCTGTTTCATGTGACGTGCCCAGCCTGTATCAGACTGAAGATTCCTGCTTCCCCCTCCCCCATACCCGTTTTTAATTTTTCAGGGTTTTTGTGAAGATAAATGAGATAATCTTTGTGAAAGTAGTCTGAGTTCTCTTCAAGGCTGGAATGTAACTATGGCAACAACATGTCCCCAGTTTTTGAGAACAGATTCGTTTCTATCTGATGAACTCTTATTTCATACGTTTAAGTTTTTGAATATGTAATACATTCACAGGGCTCAAAAATTCAAAAGTACAAAAGGGTATACATTGAAAAGTCTTGCTGCCACCCTTATCCCCCATCCTTTTAGTTCCTGACTTCTGTCTCCATGCCCCCCACGTAACCACTTTAACTCATTTTTGGATAGCATTCCATAATTTCCTTATTTAAGTCCTCACAGATGTGTGTTTTCCCACTGTGTCCCCCCATCCTGCTCCTCACTTCTTTCTATTCACATTATATCTTGAAGATATTTCCATATGAAAACATAGAGTGCCTCCCAATGATTACTTTTGCCTTTTTCTATTAATAGAAAATTTAAAACTTAGTATATAGAAAATTTAACCTTTCATGTAACCTCCATCCAGCTTCAACAATTATTGATAATTTGCCAATTTTTAAATCTACTCTTCTTTTAAAATTTTTGTTGTAGGATCCTAAAGCATATCATATTTCTATTTTCACCTTTATTATTTTTAATGGATACACAAATACTCTGATATAAAGATATGCACCATAATTTATTTTAGCAGTCCTTCACTGATGGATATTTGTTTCCACAGTATAATTCTTTTTAATAAATGGGATTATATCTACATATGTATATATGTGTGTGTGTATATATATAAATACAGATATAGATAAACACATATATACACATGTAGTATATTTTTTACTGTTTAAAATGTTCACATAAATTCACTACTCAGAAAAGGAAAATTTTTATCAAACCATGGTTTCAATTTGGAGTTCATAAAATAGAATCACTGCAGAACCTGAACAGCAACTATGGAGTTTCTAATCTGCTCTTCTCAAAATGCTGCAGGATCTTTGATTTTAAGTATTAAAATCATACTAACACTCTTCTCGCAATTTCATGATTAAGAAAGCTATGGATTTCCTGAATTTTATTTTCTCTTTTTTCTTTTCAAGGCTTTTCTCAACTTACCCAGACTTTGTCCGGTTTCTCAACCTCAGCACTACTGACATATTGCATAACTTTTTTGCTTATCCAATTGTTCTGTGAATTGCAGGATGATTAGCATCATCCCTGGTCTCTACCCACTACATGGCAATAGCACTTCCCACCCCTCTCCATTTTAACAATCAAATGACCCAGACACCGCCAAATGAAGTGTCCCAGACACTGCCAAATGTCCCCTGAGGAGCAGTTTCCCGACCTTGAGAACTATTGCTTCAGACTTAGAGCAAACGGAGGAAAATTGGACATGATGGCCAGTAGCAGACACAGAAACACGTCATGCTCTACTAGCTGATATCCAAACAAAAACAAGTAAACTGAATTATGCTTCGGTTTCATTTTCCATTCCGAGCTAATTACTTCTTTGTTTATTTAATCAAAAAGTTCTAACTTAACTAGTTTAAACAACGTTTGAGAATATTATTAGAAGCAGAAGGCTAATGAATGAATTTTCTAATTCCTCTTTCCAGCCAGTGACCTTGGTTAATATTTCTTAGCAGTGACATGTCTCAAGTACTGTTTATCTTTTTACCTCTGATAAGTCTTATTTTGTGTATTTATTTTATGATTTAATGCTGTGTTTTCCATTGAATGCCTCAAAGTGAACTCTATGAAGTTGAAACATTTTTTATATGTGAATTTATATATGTCTTGATTAATTTCCGCATCAAAAGTTCTGTGTTGTGGTCTAGGTGGCTCTCAAGATGTGTATTCAGTTTTAGAATTGGATACTGACTTCAGATGAGAAAATGGAAGAGAAGTATGGAGTCTCCTTTATCCTCCTTTTTGAGAAACAACTTGTCTTCTTTGCAGAGGGAAGAATATAACCAAATTTTCTCAGCCTAGACTATAAACATGCTGTCAGATGCCTAGAAATCCTGCCTAGCTAGCCAGGGTCAGTTCACTTTCCTACTTTTCTATGAGTTCCTGTACCTGCTAAGCCACACTGGCCAGTCTCGTCCTCTTTGCTCTGACAGTATTTTAAAACTCAGCCTGACATCATGGTGAGGTGTGGACACATGTCCCGTTTTTTGTTTTTTTTTTAATGAAACTGTGTGACTTTATTAATTTACTTATTTATATTTTGGCCATGCTGCACAGCTTGCAGGATCTCAGTTCCCTGACCAGGGACTGAACCCAAGCCACAGCAGTGAAAGCACCTAATCTTAACCACTAGACCACCAGGGAACTCTCCACATGTCCCCTCTTAACCTGTCACCTCCTCCATTTGATTGTGAGCAGCTTAAGGGCATGAACTCATTTATATGTATCCCTGATATGCCCAGTATCTGTTATCTTACTTGGCACACACTAATTGCCAAGTAAATCTCAGTTTAGTTTGAATTAGTTAAATAATTGAACCCTTTCCCCTCAAATCTTCTGACTGCTTGAGGAGCATTTATTGCTTATTCCTTTTGGAGTTTATGCCTTTGGGATATTCCTTCTATGCCCAGTGACCAGCGTTGCTGTGTTGCTATCAGTGAAAGATGACATTCATCATCATCATCATCATCATCATTACTATTAATAAGAGTCTCTTATGTGCCAGATATTTTACACATAATCTCATCTGTTATTTTGTAATTACGTTGCAAAGTAGGCATTCTTATACCCATTTTTCAGATGCATTAGAAAGCAGAAGCTGGGACTTCCCTGGTGGCGCAGTGCTTAAGAATTTGCCTGCCAATGCCGGGGACACGGGTTCAAGCCCTGGGCCAGGAAGATCCCACATGCCACGGAGCAACTAAGCCCGAGTGCCACAACTTACTGAAGCCCACGCGCTCTAAGGCTCACGTGCTGCAACTACTGAAGGCTATTGGCCTAGAGCCAGTGTTCCACAACAAGAGAAGCCACCACAATGAGAAGTCTGTGCACTGCAACGAAATGTAGCCCCCGCTCAAAACAACTAAAGAAAGCCCACTCAGCCCCCGCTCACCACAACTAAAGAAAGCCCACACTCAGCAAAGAAGACCCAACGCAGCCGGAAAAAAAAAAAAAAAAAAAAAAACTAACTGTGTTACAAAATATTTACAAAACACACAAACAAACAAAAAAACAGAAAAACTTTGAAAAGCAGTATTCCTCTAGCCCAACCATTTGCACCTGTAGATACAAGATTTAGGAACCCTTGTGCTCGGCCCCTGACCACCCAGCCAGTGTGGACCGGATATTCCTTCTATGCCCAGTGACCAGCGTTGCTGTGTTGCTATCAGTGAAAGATGACATTCATCATCATCATCATCATCATCATTACTATTAATAAGAGTCTCTTATGTGCCAGATATTTTACACATAATCTCATCTGTTATTTTGTAATTACGTTGCAAAGTAGGCATTCTTATACCCATTTTTCAGATGCATTAGAAAGCAGAAGCTGGGACTTCCCTGGTGGCGCAGTGCTTAAGAATTTGCCTGCCAATGCCGGGGACACGGGTTCAAGCCCTGGGCCAGGAAGATCCCACATGCCACGGAGCAACTAAGCCCGAGTGCCACAACTTACTGAAGCCCACGCGCTCTAAGGCTCACGTGCTGCAACTACTGAAGGCTATTGGCCTAGAGCCAGTGTTCCACAACAAGAGAAGCCACCACAATGAGAAGTCTGTGCACTGCAACGAAATGTAGCCCCCGCTCAAAACAACTAAAGAAAGCCCACTCAGCCCCCGCTCACCACAACTAAAGAAAGCCCACACTCAGCAAAGAAGACCCAACGCAGCCGAAAAAAAAAAAAAAAAAAGAAAGCTGAAGCTCAGAAAAGTTGAGAAACGTACCCAAGGTCACCCAACTCATAAGTGGACAAGTTAGAATACAAACTCAAATGTCTGATCTCTAAATATTTGCTCTTTCCATGTGTCATTTCACTATGTGATCAAGGAGAATCTCTGGGGGAGATCCCATGTGGGGTAAAAGCTTTGGTCAAACAGGATATTCAAAACCTTGGTGGTCTCTTAGATTTCTCCTCCACAGGAGAGAGTCCTTTATCTGTTAGGGTTAGAAGGACGTAGGTCTCCTGCCTGGAGAATTAGTTTGCTCACAGTAAGGCAGGGATCCACTGGAAGGGTCATCTGGGGTCATAAGAATCCTCCGGCATGTTCCAGCCTTATTTCCTCCTGTCCTGTAGGTCATAGCTTTGGCATTGTGCAAGGAGGGGTATGAGCATTTTGGAAGAGAGCATCTGAGGCAAAGCCGGTGGGAGTAGCAGGGTTGGGGCAGACCCTGAGACCATCAAAGCCCTAATGAGGCCTTTTCCATGCCTACTGCTCAGTGACCTCTTGAGCAATTCTTTTTGTAGTTTTTTCTATTCCTTTGCTCTTGGTCTATCTTGGATAGGGTGACTATGTAACATTGTCCAAACTAAGACAATTTTGAGAAGAGGACAATATTAATAATAATGCTGGGATATCAGAACCTCCTGGGGAAACCAGGATGCATGATCTCTCTATTTAGTTTGTAATTGTTTTACTTTTTTGGCTGCACCGAGTGGCATGTGGGATCTTAGTTCCCTGACCAGGGATGGAACCTAGGCCACAGCAGTGAAAGCACTGAGTCCTAACCACTGGACCACCACAGAATTCCCTGGTCTCTCTATTTTTGAAGTCCTATTTCCATAACATTTCAGAAACCTTTCAGAGGTGAATGTCCCTGACACCCTTGAACACAGAGAACACATTTGTATAGGCTAGATAGGAAATGTCATAAGGCAGTAAAAATTGACGGGGCCTTTTCCAAACTACATGACCTTGGATAAGCCACTCAACTTCACTGAACTCAGTTTCCTCATGTATATAAGGGCATAATGGTATTTGTCTCAGGGGGGCTTACATGGAATAAGTAAGATATCATAGATACTATCTGCATAGTAATCACTTTCTCAGCTGAGTTGGGAACACTTGTGGCTTTGGGGTGATGGTGGGAACACCTGAATATTTGGTCCAAGGTCAGGGGATCTCTGGAAACCTTGAGAGATGGTCTGAGTTCCACGTTCCTGTGAATTGAGGATTCTTGGCCCACCCTTAGTTAATGAAAGTGGGGCCCACTCATTTTTACTGGTTAAAGAATATTCATCCACCAGCTGGGAATAAGAAAGGAAAAAAAGAAAAGAAAAAAGAGCTTCAAAAACGTGCGTTTTGTACTGCCCTGGAGACAGGGCAGAGAAGGGTCCGGGGAGACTCTGACATGATCCCACCCATGACAACGTGGAGATAGTATGAGAGTTCATCTTGGTTGCTATGTTTGCAGTTTCTGTACAAATAGGAACTGAATAAATAGGAAGTGAAGGAAAGAGCTGAGATCCTAAGCTTAGGGCTGGAAACGACCTCAGTTTCGGCCTTTTACCTGTTTTCTTGGCCCTGACAAATAGGCTTGCAGTTTCCTGATTGGACAATGATCCCTCGGGCATCCAAGCTCAGGGAGCATTTTCCAAGACTAATTGGAGTTTAGGAGAGACTTTTCCTGTTAAAATGGCCTCCACCTTAGGCTTCCTTGTCCTGAGGGGAGAAGAGAGGGAGGCCTTGCTTGCCTGAGACCTACTAGTTTTGCTTAGAAGGGAAGACTGTTGAGTCCCATGCTTGCTTGGTCGGTCCTGACTTCATTAGTTTTGCTGGAACAGCTACAACATGGGCCACATGACATCTGTTCCCTGAGAGTAAGCTGAGAACACCACGTAAATAATGGTCACGAATTCCATCCAAAAAGACAAGGACACAACTGACTCTGCTTACTGGGTTTCAAGCAAAACACAGCGGGCCTGGGCTGGCACCCGGAGGGCTGGGAGATTGTCATGAATTCTCACCTTCCCTACCTTTGAGCTCCTTCTCAAGGCCTGGGGCTGTGTCTCTGTTTTCAGCCCTCCAGGCTCCTCTGCTCTTCCAGTGGGATGAGAACCAGATGTGCTGAAATGCTGGAAGGCACATGGGGCGCTGCGATGCTATTTCTGGCTTGGGCTGAACTCATAAGTCCTAGAAAGAATGTTTCTGACACTACTTGCCTTCTGAGAATTCATGATGCTCTGCCTGGCTGTTCCTGATACTCATTCAGACAATAAGCTTGTGGACCATGGCATCCAGAGGGGCCAGGGCAGAAGGGTGATGGAGGTGGTGACCCAGCACACACCAAAGCAGCTCTCTAGTGGCTGGCTCAGAGTAAGCCACACCCTTGGCTGCTTCATGTATTTATTCATTTGTGCATTTATTAAGCAACTATACTTGTCAGACATTGTTCTGGGAACTTGACAGGCCTAAGAGAAAAGATCAGACTTAACATTCCTG